>NC_135991.1:441404-457674 GCF_053455715.1 Rhinoraja longicauda
CATTGGCGAAACAGGCAACAGCCTCAGAGTCAGACTGACAGGACACATCAGCAACATCACGAGGGGAGACCAGTCCGTCCCCATTAGCAGACACTTCCAACAGCACGGGGTCCAGTCCCTTGAGATCATGGGTCTGGAAACAAATGTAAATTGGTCAACCGGGCGTAGGAAGAGGGCAGAGAGGCTATGGATCAAAGCGTTACAGACGAAAGAACCCAATGGCCTGAACCTAGCATAAACTCAAACTTAGGGTGGAACCTGACTGACTCCTAAAAATCGACAGAAGGGCAAGTTAAAAGGCGAACAGATTTGGACAAGGGTGATGAGACCGTGGGCCAGACTAAAGTGGCAGTATATGGCGAAAAGGAATCTCCAGGGGGAGATCATTAAGCGCCAGAGGGCATTTTGGCCTACTGTCCGACAAATCACAACCTAACCCTAACCCTAACCCTAACCCTAACCCTAACCCTAACCCTAACCCTAACCCTAACCCTAACCCTAACCCTAACCCTAACCCTAACCCTAATGCATGGTGCCTGGAGAAATACCTCCAGGTAGGCCCATTGTGTCAGACTGCAGTAGCGAATCCTACGGGGTAGCAGAATACATTGACCACTATCTCAATCCACTGGCACAGCAACACCCCAGCTACATTAAAGACACCTACCACTTCACTCGAATAGTCAACTCCCTTAGCATACCACCCGATGCGATACTCTTTACCATGGATGTGGAAAGCCTGTACACAAACATAGAGACAGACAGGGGGATAGAGGCGGTTAAAAACACCCTGCAGAGAAATCCTGACCTGGAGAGACCAGACGAGGCCTTAGTCAAATTACTTTACCTGGGATTGACAAAGAACGATTTTGAATTTAACGGGGAGTTCTACCTACAAGTTAAAGGGACGGCAATGGGGAAGAAGTTTGCCCCGGCTTATGCCAACATATACATGGCAGAGTGGGAAGAGACGGCCTTCCTGAAATGCCCCAAGCGCCCCATGTGCTACTACAGGTTCTTAGATGACATCTGGGGAGTGTGGACACACTCAGAAGGGGAGTTAGAGGGGTTCATCGACATACTTAATGCCCACCACCCTTCCATCAAAATTAAAGCTTTGACAAGCAGGGAGAGGGTAGACTTCCTCGACACTACAGTCTTTAAACTACCGTCAGCTGACGACCAAGTCCAAAAACTAGCCACCAAAGTCTTTTTCAAACCCACAGACACCCACACCCTTTTACACACCACGAGCCACCACCCAAAACACACCTTTAGGGGTATTGTCAAGTCACAACTGACACGCTTTCACCGGATATGCACCAGGGAGGAGGACTTTGCCCAGGCCACCACCACCCTTTTCACCGCTCTCAGGCAGAGGGGGTACTGCAGACGTAGATTAAGACACATTAAGGCAGACTTCCTAAAAGGCACGCAAGGACCCAGACCCAGGCCAGGCTTGACACGCAACTTGCCACTAATAACAGGGTACGGTAGCATGGCCGTCCAGGCCCACAAAATAGTCAAGGGCCGCTTTGAACAATTCCAAAGAGGATTTGTCACACTGCAGGGATACAAAGCAATGTCAGCGTTCAAGAGGGCTAAAAACCTGAAGGATATCTTGGTCAGTACTAGCCTCCAAACGAGCTCAGGCTGCGGTCAAAGGCAATGTAGGGCCTGCATTCACTTGACAATAGCCAAAAACATAGAGAACACTGTGACGGGAAAGAGAAAGCAGATAGCACAGAGAATAACCTGCGAGCAAAAGAATGTAGTGTATGCAATTAAATGTAAGCAGTGCCACTTACTGTACATTGGCGAAACAGGCAACAGCCTCAGAGTCAGACTGACAGGACACATCAGCAACATCACGAGGGGAGACCAGTCCGTCCCCATTAGCAGACACTTCCAACAGCACGGGGTCCAGTCCCTTGAGATCATGGGTCTGGAAACAAATGTAAATTGGTCAACCGGGCGTAGGAAGAGGGCAGAGAGGCTATGGATCAAAGCGTTACAGACGAAAGAACCCAATGGCCTGAACCTAGCATAAACTCAAACTTAGGGTGGAACCTGACTGACTCCTAAAAATCGACAGAAGGGCAAGTTAAAAGGCGAACAGATTTGGACAAGGGTGATGAGACCGTGGGCCAGACTAAAGTGGCAGTATATGGCGAAAAGGAATCTCCAGGGGGAGATCATTAAGCGCCAGAGGGCATTTTGGCCTACTGTCCGACAAATCACAACCTAACCCTAACCCTAACCCTAACCCTAACCCTAACCCTAACCCTAACCCTAACCCTAACCCTAACCCTAACCCTAACCCTAACCCTAATGCATGGTGCCTGGAGAAATACCTCCAGGTAGGCCCATTGTGTCAGACTGCAGTAGCGAATCCTACGGGGTAGCAGAATACATTGACCACTATCTCAATCCACTGGCACAGCAACACCCCAGCTACATTAAAGACACCTACCACTTCACTCGAATAGTCAACTCCCTTAGCATACCACCCGATGCGATACTCTTTACCATGGATGTGGAAAGCCTGTACACAAACATAGAGACAGACAGGGGGATAGAGGCGGTTAAAAACACCCTGCAGAGAAATCCTGACCTGGAGAGACCAGACGAGGCCTTAGTCAAATTACTTTACCTGGGATTGACAAAGAACGATTTTGAATTTAACGGGGAGTTCTACCTACAAGTTAAAGGGACGGCAATGGGGAAGAAGTTTGCCCCGGCTTATGCCAACATATACATGGCAGAGTGGGAAGAGACGGCCTTCCTGAAATGCCCCAAGCGCCCCATGTGCTACTACAGGTTCTTAGATGACATCTGGGGAGTGTGGACACACTCAGAAGGGGAGTTAGAGGGGTTCATCGACATACTTAATGCCCACCACCCTTCCATCAAAATTAAAGCTTTGACAAGCAGGGAGAGGGTAGACTTCCTCGACACTACAGTCTTTAAACTACCGTCAGCTGACGACCAAGTCCAAAAACTAGCCACCAAAGTCTTTTTCAAACCCACAGACACCCACACCCTTTTACACACCACGAGCCACCACCCAAAACACACCTTTAGGGGTATTGTCAAGTCACAACTGACACGCTTTCACCGGATATGCACCAGGGAGGAGGACTTTGCCCAGGCCACCACCACCCTTTTCACCGCTCTCAGGCAGAGGGGGTACTGCAGACGTAGATTAAGACACATTAAGGCAGACTTCCTAAAAGGCACGCAAGGACCCAGACCCAGGCCAGGCTTGACACGCAACTTGCCACTAATAACAGGGTACGGTAGCATGGCCGTCCAGGCCCACAAAATAGTCAAGGGCCGCTTTGAACAATTCCAAAGAGGATTTGTCACACTGCAGGGATACAAAGCAATGTCAGCGTTCAAGAGGGCTAAAAACCTGAAGGATATCTTGGTCAGTACTAGCCTCCAAACGAGCTCAGGCTGCGGTCAAAGGCAATGTAGGGCCTGCATTCACTTGACAATAGCCAAAAACATAGAGAACACTGTGACGGGAAAGAGAAAGCAGATAGCACAGAGAATAACCTGCGAGCAAAAGAATGTAGTGTATGCAATTAAATGTAAGCAGTGCCACTTACTGTACATTGGCGAAACAGGCAACAGCCTCAGAGTCAGACTGACAGGACACATCAGCAACATCACGAGGGGAGACCAGTCCGTCCCCATTAGCAGACACTTCCAACAGCACGGGGTCCAGTCCCTTGAGATCATGGGTCTGGAAACAAATGTAAATTGGTCAACCGGGCGTAGGAAGAGGGCAGAGAGGCTATGGATCAAAGCGTTACAGACGAAAGAACCCAATGGCCTGAACCTAGCATAAACTCAAACTTAGGGTGGAACCTGACTGACTCCTAAAAATCGACAGAAGGGCAAGTTAAAAGGCGAACAGATTTGGACAAGGGTGATGAGACCGTGGGCCAGACTAAAGTGGCAGTATATGGCGAAAAGGAATCTCCAGGGGGAGATCATTAAGCGCCAGAGGGCATTTTGGCCTACTGTCCGACAAATCACAACCTAACCCTAACCCTAACCCTAACCCTAACCCTAACCCTAACCCTAACCCTAACCCTAACCCTAACCCTAACCCTAATGCACAGCAACACACCAGCTACATTAAAGACACCTACCACTTCACTCGAATAGTCAACTCCCTTAGCATACCACCCGATGCGATACTCTTTACCATGGATGTGGAAAGCCTGTACACAAACATAGAGACAGACAGGGGGATAGAGGCGGTTAAAAACACCCTGCAGAGAAATCCTGACCTGGAGAGACCAGACGAGGCCTTAGTCAAATTACTTTACCTGGGATTGACAAAGAACGATTTTGAATTTAACGGGGAGTTCTACCTACAAGTTAAAGGGACGGCAATGGGGAAGAAGTTTGCCCCGGCTTATGCCAACATATACATGGCAGAGTGGGAAGAGACGGCCTTCCTGAAATGCCCCAAGCGCCCCATGTGCTACTACAGGTTCTTAGATGACATCTGGGGAGTGTGGACACACTCAGAAGGGGAGTTAGAGGGGTTCATCGACATACTTAATGCCCACCACCCTTCCATCAAAATTAAAGCTTTGACAAGCAGGGAGAGGGTAGACTTCCTCGACACTACAGTCTTTAAACTACCGTCAGCTGACGACCAAGTCCAAAAACTAGCCACCAAAGTCTTTTTCAAACCCACAGACACCCACACCCTTTTACACACCACGAGCCACCACCCAAAACACACCTTTAGGGGTATTGTCAAGTCACAACTGACACGCTTTCACCGGATATGCACCAGGGAGGAGGACTTTGCCCAGGCCACCACCACCCTTTTCACCGCTCTCAGGCAGAGGGGGTACTGCAGACGTAGATTAAGACACATTAAGGCAGACTTCCTAAAAGGCACGCAAGGACCCAGACCCAGGCCAGGCTTGACACGCAACTTGCCACTAATAACAGGGTACGGTAGCATGGCCGTCCAGGCCCACAAAATAGTCAAGGGCCGCTTTGAACAATTCCAAAGAGGATTTGTCACACTGCAGGGATACAAAGCAATGTCAGCGTTCAAGAGGGCTAAAAACCTGAAGGATATCTTGGTCAGTACTAGCCTCCAAACGAGCTCAGGCTGCGGTCAAAGGCAATGTAGGGCCTGCATTCACTTGACAATAGCCAAAAACATAGAGAACACTGTGACGGGAAAGAGAAAGCAGATAGCACAGAGAATAACCTGCGAGCAAAAGAATGTAGTGTATGCAATTAAATGTAAGCAGTGCCACTTACTGTACATTGGCGAAACAGGCAACAGCCTCAGAGTCAGACTGACAGGACACATCAGCAACATCACGAGGGGAGACCAGTCCGTCCCCATTAGCAGACACTTCCAACAGCACGGGGTCCAGTCCCTTGAGATCATGGGTCTGGAAACAAATGTAAATTGGTCAACCGGGCGTAGGAAGAGGGCAGAGAGGCTATGGATCAAAGCGTTACAGACGAAAGAACCCAATGGCCTGAACCTAGCATAAACTCAAACTTAGGGTGGAACCTGACTGACTCCTAAAAATCGACAGAAGGGCAAGTTAAAAGGCGAACAGATTTGGACAAGGGTGATGAGACCGTGGGCCAGACTAAAGTGGCAGTATATGGCGAAAAGGAATCTCCAGGGGGAGATCATTAAGCGCCAGAGGGCATTTTGGCCTACTGTCCGACAAATCACAACCTAACCCTAACCCTAACCCTAACCCTAACCCTAACCCTAACCCTAACCCTAACCCTAATGCATGGTGCCTGGAGAAATACCTGCAGGTAGACCCATTGTGTCAGACTGCAGTAGCGAATCCTACGGGGTAGCAGAATACATTGACCACTATCTCAATCCACTGGCACAGCAACACCCCAGCTACATTAAAGACACCTACCACTTCACTCGAATAGTCAACTCCCTTAGCATACCACCCGATGCGATACTCTTTACCATGGATGTGGAAAGCCTGTACACAAACATAGAGACAGACAGGGGGATAGAGGCGGTTAAAAACACCCTGCAGAGAAATCCTGACCTGGAGAGACCAGACGAGGCCTTAGTCAAATTACTTTACCTGGGATTGACAAAGAACGATTTTGAATTTAACGGGGAGTTCTACCTACAAGTTAAAGGGACGGCAATGGGGAAGAAGTTTGCCCCGGCTTATGCCAACATATACATGGCAGAGTGGGAAGAGACGGCCTTCCTGAAATGCCCCAAGCGCCCCATGTGCTACTACAGGTTCTTAGATGACATCTGGGGAGTGTGGACACACTCAGAAGGGGAGTTAGAGGGGTTCATCGACATACTTAATGCCCACCACCCTTCCATCAAAATTAAAGCTTTGACAAGCAGGGAGAGGGTAGACTTCCTCGACACTACAGTCTTTAAACTACCGTCAGCTGACGACCAAGTCCAAAAACTAGCCACCAAAGTCTTTTTCAAACCCACAGACACCCACACCCTTTTACACACCACGAGCCACCACCCAAAACACACCTTTAGGGGTATTGTCAAGTCACAACTGACACGCTTTCACCGGATATGCACCAGGGAGGAGGACTTTGCCCAGGCCACCACCACCCTTTTCACCGCTCTCAGGCAGAGGGGGTACTGCAGACGTAGATTAAGACACATTAAGGCAGACTTCCTAAAAGGCACGCAAGGACCCAGACCCAGGCCAGGCTTGACACGCAACTTGCCACTAATAACAGGGTACGGTAGCATGGCCGTCCAGGCCCACAAAATAGTCAAGGGCCGCTTTGAACAATTCCAAAGAGGATTTGTCACACTGCAGGGATACAAAGCAATGTCAGCGTTCAAGAGGGCTAAAAACCTGAAGGATATCTTGGTCAGTACTAGCCTCCAAACGAGCTCAGGCTGCGGTCAAAGGCAATGTAGGGCCTGCATTCACTTGACAATAGCCAAAAACATAGAGAACACTGTGACGGGAAAGAGAAAGCAGATAGCACAGAGAATAACCTGCGAGCAAAAGAATGTAGTGTATGCAATTAAATGTAAGCAGTGCCACTTACTGTACATTGGCGAAACAGGCAACAGCCTCAGAGTCAGACTGACAGGACACATCAGCAACATCACGAGGGGAGACCAGTCCGTCCCCATTAGCAGACACTTCCAACAGCACGGGGTCCAGTCCCTTGAGATCATGGGTCTGGAAACAAATGTAAATTGGTCAACCGGGCGTAGGAAGAGGGCAGAGAGGCTATGGATCAAAGCGTTACAGACGAAAGAACCCAATGGCCTGAACCTAGCATAAACTCAAACTTAGGGTGGAACCTGACTGACTCCTAAAAATCGACAGAAGGGCAAGTTAAAAGGCGAACAGATTTGGACAAGGGTGATGAGACCGTGGGCCAGACTAAAGTGGCAGTATATGGCGAAAAGGAATCTCCAGGGGGAGATCATTAAGCGCCAGAGGGCATTTTGGCCTACTGTCCGACAAATCACAACCTAACCCTAACCCTAACCCTAACCCTAACCCTAACCCTAACCCTAACCCACTTACTGTACATTGGCGAAACAGGCAACAGCCTCAGAGTCAGACTGACAGGACACATCAGCAACATCACGAGGGGAGACCAGTCCGTCCCCATTAGCAGACACTTCCAACAGCACGGGGTCCAGTCCCTTGAGATCATGGGTCTGGAAACAAACGTAAATTGGTCAACCGGGCGTAGGAAGAGGGCAGAGAGGCTATGGATCAAAGCGTTACAGACGAAAGAACCCAATGGCCTGAACCTAGCATAAACTCAAACTTAGGGTGGAACCTGACTGACTCCTAAAAATCGACAGAAGGGCAAGTTAAAAGGCGAACAGATTTGGACAAGGGTGATGAGACCGTGGGCCAGACTAAAGTGGCAGTATATGGCGAAAAGGAATCTCCAGGGGGAGATCATTAAGCGCCAGAGGGCATTTTGGCCTACTGTCCGACAAATCACAACCTAACCCTAACCCTAACCCTAACCCTAACCCTAACCCTAACCCTAACCCTAACCCTAATGCATGGTGCCTGGAGAAATACCTCCAGGTAGGCCCATTGTGTCAGACTGCAGTAGCGAATCCTACGGGGTAGCAGAATACATTGACCACTATCTCAATCCACTGGCACAGCAACACCCCAGCTACATTAAAGACACCTACCACTTCACTCGAATAGTCAACTCCCTTAGCATACCACCCGATGCGATACTCTTTACCATGGATGTGGAAAGCCTGTACACAAACATAGAGACAGACAGGGGGATAGAGGCGGTTAAAAACACCCTGCAGAGAAATCCTGACCTGGAGAGACCAGACGAGGCCTTAGTCAAATTACTTTACCTGGGATTGACAAAGAACGATTTTGAATTTAACGGGGAGTTCTACCTACAAGTTAAAGGGACGGCAATGGGGAAGAAGTTTGCCCCGGCTTATGCCAACATATACATGGCAGAGTGGGAAGAGACGGCCTTCCTGAAATGCCCCAAGCGCCCCATGTGCTACTACAGGTTCTTAGATGACATCTGGGGAGTGTGGACACACTCAGAAGGGGAGTTAGAGGGGTTCATCGACATACTTAATGCCCACCACCCTTCCATCAAAATTAAAGCTTTGACAAGCAGGGAGAGGGTAGACTTCCTCGACACTACAGTCTTTAAACTACCGTCAGCTGACGACCAAGTCCAAAAACTAGCCACCAAAGTCTTTTTCAAACCCACAGACACCCACACCCTTTTACACACCACGAGCCACCACCCAAAACACACCTTTAGGGGTATTGTCAAGTCACAACTGACACGCTTTCACCGGATATGCACCAGGGAGGAGGACTTTGCCCAGGCCACCACCACCCTTTTCACCGCTCTCAGGCAGAGGGGGTACTGCAGACGTAGATTAAGACACATTAAGGCAGACTTCCTAAAAGGCACGCAAGGACCCAGACCCAGGCCAGGCTTGACACGCAACTTGCCACTAATAACAGGGTACGGTAGCATGGCCGTCCAGGCCCACAAAATAGTCAAGGGCCGCTTTGAACAATTCCAAAGAGGATTTGTCACACTGCAGGGATACAAAGCAATGTCAGCGTTCAAGAGGGCTAAAAACCTGAAGGATATCTTGGTCAGTACTAGCCTCCAAACGAGCTCAGGCTGCGGTCAAAGGCAATGTAGGGCCTGCATTCACTTGACAATAGCCAAAAACATAGAGAACACTGTGACGGGAAAGAGAAAGCAGATAGCACAGAGAATAACCTGCGAGCAAAAGAATGTAGTGTATGCAATTAAATGTAAGCAGTGCCACTTACTGTACATTGGCGAAACAGGCAACAGCCTCAGAGTCAGACTGACAGGACACATCAGCAACATCACGAGGGGAGACCAGTCCGTCCCCATTAGCAG
Organism: Rhinoraja longicauda; assembly: GCF_053455715.1. NCBI lineage: Eukaryota > Metazoa > Chordata > Chondrichthyes > Rajiformes > Arhynchobatidae > Rhinoraja > Rhinoraja longicauda. The sequence continues at coordinate 450,846 of NC_135991.1, forward strand.
ACACTTCCAACAGCACGGGGTCCAGTCCCTTGAGATCATGGGTCTGGAAACAAATGTAAATTGGTCAACCGGGCGTAGGAAGAGGGCAGAGAGGCTATGGATCAAAGCGTTACAGACGAAAGAACCCAATGGCCTGAACCTAGCATAAACTCAAACTTAGGGTGGAACCTGACTGACTCCTAAAAATCGACAGAAGGGCAAGTTAAAAGGCGAACAGATTTGGACAAGGGTGATGAGACCGTGGGCCAGACTAAAGTGGCAGTATATGGCGAAAAGGAATCTCCAGGGGGAGATCATTAAGCGCCAGAGGGCATTTTGGCCTACTGTCCGACAAATCACAACCTAACCCTAACCCTAACCCTAACCCTAACCCTAACCCTAACCCTAACCCACTTACTGTACATTGGCGAAACAGGCAACAGCCTCAGAGTCAGACTGACAGGACACATCAGCAACATCACGAGGGGAGACCAGTCCGTCCCCATTAGCAGACACTTCCAACAGCACGGGGTCCAGTCCCTTGAGATCATGGGTCTGGAAACAAACGTAAATTGGTCAACCGGGCGTAGGAAGAGGGCAGAGAGGCTATGGATCAAAGCGTTACAGACGAAAGAACCCAATGGCCTGAACCTAGCATAAACTCAAACTTAGGGTGGAACCTGACTGACTCCTAAAAATCGACAGAAGGGCAAGTTAAAAGGCGAACAGATTTGGACAAGGGTGATGAGACCGTGGGCCAGACTAAAGTGGCAGTATATGGCGAAAAGGAATCTCCAGGGGGAGATCATTAAGCGCCAGAGGGCATTTTGGCCTACTGTCCGACAAATCACAACCTAACCCTAACCCTAACCCTAACCCTAACCCTAACCCTAACCCTAACCCTAACCCTAACCCTAACCCTAACCCTAACCCTAACCCTAACCCTAACCCTAACCCTAACCCTAACCCTAACCCTAACCCTAACCCTAACCCTAACCCTAACCCTAACCCTAACCCTAACCCTAACCCTAACCCTAACCCTAATGGAGATGAGGAAAACGTTTTTCACTCAGAGAGTTGTAAATCTGTGGAATTCTCTCCCTCAGAAGGTAGTGGAGGCCAATTTTATGGACGCTTTCAAGAGAGAGCTAGATAGAGCTCCGAGGGATAGCGGAGTCAGGGGTTATGGGGAGAAGGCAGGAAGGGGGACTGATTGAGAATGATCAGCCATGATCACATTGAATGGTGGTGCGTACAGGCTCGAGGAGCCGAATGGCCTCCTGCTGCACATATTGTCTATTGTCTATTGTCTATACTCCAGTAATGCACATGCACGGTCATTAATACGGTCCGCGATACGGTATCAGGTGTTTTACTGTGATTTTCCTCCTGTGCCGACTCCTCGTCATGTCTTCGCATTTGTCCAACAGTTCATTTGTGGTTAACCCCCACTCAGTACCTTCTTTTGTATATCAATACAGTTTGTGTTACATGGACAATCTTAGTAGTCATCTTAGTTCGAATGTTCAGATCTGATCATAGTTGTTACTTATGTCAGATCATTAGGTTAGGTGAGGTTAGACTACGTCTATTATCATCACATGTTCCGAGGTGCAGTGAAAGGCGTGGGTTTGCACGCTATCCATTCAGATCAGTTATACCATCAGTTACATTCAGTTAAAGTCCTGGAGATGGAGCGAGGAAGATACAGAATGCAGAATATAGTTCATTGCATAGAATATCATGCTGAATATGGTCACGTTGCGTTGTCCGTAGAACTGGACACGTACAGTTGGAGAACTCGAATTCTGTGAAAACAGAAAGCAAAGAATTCCTGCAAAAATATGACTTACTGTGCCGAGGTGCAATGCTCGAACGATGGATGAAGCAATGCTTCTACGACCGATGAAAGATCCTGCTGGTTTGGTGTTGTTGTAAACACTGAAGGGGACAGGCGCTTTAGGTTTTAGCTTCAGTTTTAGGTTTAATATTGTTGCATGTACCGAGGTACAGCAAACAACTTTGTTCTGCATGCTATCCAAAGAGATTACATTTCTTATGAAATGACACTATCGGTTCAAACTCGTGGACAAAGGGCACTTGTGTACGCGGATCCACTCACAGCGTGGTAAGTGTATGGATTCGCACAGCGGGTAGGAGACATATAGTCTGAGCTGCAAAAGGAGGTATTTGAAATAGAAACTATAACATCATTTAAAATACATTTGGACAAGCACATCTCGGAAGAGGTGAGAGTGATTCGCGGCAACGGCGGCAGTTGGGACGTTGTAGATGGGGTACATTGATCGGCGTTGGCAGGCTGGGTGGAAGGACCTGTCCCGGTGGTGTATGATACATGACAATAGATAGAGCAAAGTGGAAGTTACAGCGTGCCGAATCCATTTATCAGCACTGCAGCGCATGGTTGTACATCTGTAACTCAGACGAAGTTCAATGTCCGTGATGGGGAGGAGGAAATTGAATTATAATCCTAGCCTATGGAGGAACCGTTCATAAGCCCAATAACGGAGGAAATGAACCTATTCGTAAGTCTGGTGATGCGCGCTTTCAAGCTTCTCTCCCATTTGCCGGATTGGAGTTGGGGAAAGAAGAACTGAGCGGGGTTGGCCAAGTCTTTGATTATGTTGGGTGTTTGGGTAATGTTATGCAGCGTGGAATGTAGATGGATAATATCATTGGTCTGTGGGTCTCTAATAGACTGGGCTAGATTTAAAACCCTCTACAATTTCTCGCGGTCCTGGCAGAGTTATTCCCAAACCAATCTGCTATGAAAAGTAACAATATGCTTGTAGAAACATTGAAAATAGGTGCAGGAGAAGGACATTTGGATCGTCGGTCCAGCACCGCCGTTCATTGTGATCATGGCTCATCATCCACAAGCAGTAACCTGTGCCTGCCTTCTCCCCATATCCATTGATTCCACTAGCCCCTAGAGCTCTTTCGAACTCTCTTTCAAATTCATCAACGTGAATTGACCTCCACTGCCCTCTGTGGCAGAGAAATCCACAAATGCACAACTCTCCGGGTGAATAAGTTTCTTGTTACCTCAGTTTTAAACGGCCTCCCCTTTAATTCTGTTACCGTATTTTGACAAGGGTAACAGGGGACATAACAATTGTCTGTTTGTTTTCGTGTGTGTGCCTTCTAGGGTGTCGCTTCAATGTGATTGCTCCACGTCAGAGTGGCAAGATTTAAATGAAACTGAAGGAAGGAATTTACACTCCAACGGTGGTGGGTACATGGGACAAGCAGTGGAAGGAGTTAGTGGTGAAGTGTAGTACAGCCAGAGCGTTTGGAAATACAGATGCCAATGAGACAGAAGCAATAAATAAACATAGCACAAAAAGTAAGGAAATTTGTGTTTGGTAGATTATTTCTTTGTTGTAACAATGCTTCTTGGCAATAAATCTTATACCGTTGGAAAGCCTGTTTATTTCCCTTTTAAATGGTGCCACATTTGTAAGGAACATGCATTTGTGGGATGAGCAGCAGAGCTGAGTATGTGGGATGCGCCCATGAAAAATTTGCCAAATCTTCTCTGCCAATGCCAAACAGCTTATTCTGCCATTGACTCTTGTTCGGTGTTGTTTGGTGGATTGGATGATTGAAGTCTGAAGAAACAAGACATATTGGCGAATGAACAATTTATTCATTTAATAAACAGGAGCCACAGTAGCGTGTGGAAGAACCACACACAGCCATAACAGCCTGGCACCACCTCCTCCTCATGCTGGTCACCAGCCTGGTCACACACACTGTTGTGGGATGGCATCCCATTCTTGTCAGCACCTGGGGGTACCAGAAGCTCAAAACAAGAGTCAATAGCAACAGCAGAATAAGCTGTTTGGCATTGGCAGAGAAGATTTGGCAAAGTTTTCATGGGCGCAACCCATATACTCAGCTCTGCTGCTCATCCCACAAATGCATGTTCCTTACAAATGTGGCACCATTTAAAAGGGAAATAAACAGGCTTTCCAACGGTATAAGATTTATTGCCAAGAAGCATTGTTACAACAAAGAAATAATCCACCAAACACAAATTTCCTTACTTTTTGTGCTATGTTTAGTTAGGGAGCTGTCGTGCAATAAATGTTGAGCAGGAACTGATTCTGCACCAATGTCCAGGTGGGCCGACGAGCAGCACCGATGTTGCTTTGAGTTTGAAAATTGATAACACACCGCATGTTGTTCGTCAGTATCGGAGTTTTGATGAGATCATTAACTTCTGACATAACATATATTCCTTCTTTCCTCGGATGTCTTCTGACACCTGAGTATTTCCCGACCTCCTCTTGTATTTCAGATGCCGGAGAATTACTACGGCCGGCAACCCGGTATCAGCGTGTGTTTGGTTTCTTACTCCCGTCCCCACACTTCGCCTTCTCCTCGCCATTGCCCAACAATCCATTTCTGGTTAACGGCCACTCATCACCTTCTCTTTTATATCAACACCGCCTGTGCCTCGTGTACAACCTTAGTCAGCATCGTCGTACGACCATTCTCGCTCTGATCAGAGTTGTTATTTTATCTCAGGTCATTTAGTCAGGGTAGGTCTATTATTATTATTGCAACAAATCTGAAATCATCATCATTGGTCCAAAAATGCTCACCAAATCCACCCAAAACTTCATCCTCAACATTGATGGTCTCCCAGTATCCACCTCACCTCACATCCGGAATCTTGGAATCATCCTTGATCAAACCCTCTCCTTCGACAAACACATCAAACACATCACAAAGACAGCCTTCTTCCCACCTCAAAAACATTGCCCGTCTCCGTCCATCCCTCTCCTCCACAGCTGCAGAAACCCTCATCCATCCACGCCTTCATCACCTCCCGTCTGGACTACTGCAACAGCCTCCTCTATGGCGCACCCTCAAAAATCATCAATAAACTTCAATACATTCAAAACTCCGCTGCCCGTCTACTCACCCACACCTCGATCCGTGACCATATCACCCCCGTCCTTTACAAACTCCACTGGCTCCCCATCCCCCAGAGAATCCAGTACAAAACCCTCCTCATGACCTACAAAGCCCTCCATAACCTGGCCCCATCCTACCTGACCGACCTCCTCCACAGGCACACTCCCACCTGCACCCTCCGCTCTGCCGCTGCCAATCTCCTATCCCCCCACATCCGGACCAAACTCAGATCCTGGACTTTCTCCATCGCTGCTCCCACCCTCTGGAACTCACTTCCCCAAACCATCAGAGACTCCCCCACACTCACCACATTCAAAACATCGCTGAAGTCTCACCTGTTCAGCACTGCCTTCAACCACTGAAGGTCACCTCACCTGTCTCCTTTCTCTGTTCGTTTATTTATTTACTTATTTATCTATTTATTAATTTCCCTATGTTCTCTAAATCTCTGTAAAGCGTCTTTGAGTATATGAAAAGCGCTATATAAATAAAATGTATTATTATTATTATTATTATTATCACACGTAACGAGGTGCAGTGCAAAGCTTTGTTTTACATGCTTTTCACTCAGTTCACACATGGAGGTACAGCAGGCAGTGAAGAAAGCCAATGGCATGTTGGCCTTCATAACAAGAGGAGTTGAGTATAGGAGCAAAGAGGTCCTTCTACAGTTGTGCCGGGCCCTGGTGAGACCGCACCTGGAGTACTGTGTGCAGTTTTGGTCTCCTAGTTTGAGGAAGGACGTCCACTTTGGTGGCAAGAACAGGAAGGCAGAGTATTATCTGAATGGTGTCAAGTTAGGAACAGGGGACGTTCAACGTGATCTGGGTGTCCTAGTACATCAGTCACTGAAAGGAAGCATGCAGGTACAGCAGGCAGTGAAGAAAGCCAATGGCCTTCATGTTGGCCTTCATAACAAGGGGAGTTGAGTATAGGAGCAAAGAGGTCCTTCTGCAGTTGTACCGGGCCCTGGTGAGACCGCACCTGGAGTACTGTGTGCAGTTTTGGTCTCCTAGTTTGAGTTTAGGAGCAAGGAGGTCCTTCTGCAGTTGTACAGGGCCCTGGTGAGACCACACCTGGAGTACTGTGTGCAGTTTTGGTCTCCTAGTTTGAGTATAGGAGCAAAGAGGTCCTTCTACAGTTGTACGGGGCCCTAGTGAGACCGCACCTGGAGTACTGTGTGCAGTTTTGGTCTCCTAGTTTGAGTTTAGGAGCAAGGAGGTCCTTCTGCAGTTGTACAGGGCCCTGGTGAGACCACACCTGGAGTACTGTGTGCAGTTTTGGTCTCCTAGTTTGAGTATAGGAGCAAAGAGGTCCTTCTACAGTTGTACGGGGCCCTAGTGAGACCGCACCTGGAGTACTGTGTGCAGTTTTGGTCTCCAAATTTGAGGAAGGATATTCTTGCTATGGAGGGCGTGCAGCGTAGGTTCACCAGGTTAATTCCCGGAATGGCGGGACTGTCGTATGTTGAAAGGCTGGAGCGATTGGGCTTGTATACACTGGAATTTAGAAGGATGAGGGGGGATCTTATTGAAACATATAAGATAATTAGGGGATTGGACACGTTAGAGGCAGGAAACATGTTCCCAAAGTTGGGGGAGTCCAGAACAAGGGGCCACAGTTTGAGAATAAGGGGTAGGCCATTTAGAACGGAGATGAGGAAGAACTTTTTCAGTCAGAGAGTGGTGAAGGTGTGGAATTATCTGCCTCAGAAGGCAGTGGAGGCCAGTTCGTTGGATGCTTTCAAGAGAGAGCTGGATAGAGCTCTTAAGGATAGAGGAGTGAGGGGGTATGGGGAGAAGGCAGGAACGGGGTACTGATTGAGAGTGATCAGCCATGATCGCATTGAATGGCGGTGCGTACAGGCTCGAAGGGCTGAATGGCCTCCTCCTGCACCTATTGT
>NC_135991.1:458174-480674 GCF_053455715.1 Rhinoraja longicauda
TTACTGATGGACTGACATACGGTGGTATCTCACTGATGGAATGATACCCTGTGGGGTAATAATAATGGGATTGTGCTGAGATAGTAACACACTATGGGATATTACTAGTGGTCTGACGCACTGTGGACAGGTATTAATTGAGTAACACTGTGTGGCGAAGCAGGGATGGAGTGACACTGTGGTGTGCTGCTGATTGCCTGACACACTGTACTAATGGAGTGAAGCTCTGTGTGGCTGCAGTGATGGAGTGACAGAGGGGTTGGGTCAAAAAACATCGTCAGGCTCGGTGGTGCGGTTTCCACAGCGTCACAAGACAGATCCTATCGATGACATCAGGCCGAAGAAGGGTCTCGACCCGAAACTTCACCCGTTCTTAATAATAATAATAATAATACATTTTATTTATATAGCGCTTTTCATATACTCAAAGACGCTTTACAGAGATTTTGAGAACATAGGGAAATTAATAAATAGATAAATAAGTAAATAAATAGATAAATAAGTAAATAAATAAATGAACAGTAGGTGAGGTGACCTTCAGTGGTTGAAGGCAGTACTGAACATGTGAGACTTCAGCGATGTTTGAATGTGGTGAGTGTGGGGGAGTCTCTAACGGTTTGGGGTAGTGAGTTCCATAGGGTGGGAGCAGCGATGGAGAAAGCCCTGCCCCCAGGATCTGAGTTTAGTCCGGATGTGGGGGGATAGGAGATTGGCAGCGGCAGAGCGGAGGGTGCAGGTGGGAGTGTGCCTGTGGAGGAGGTCGGTCAGGTGGGATGGGGCCAGGTTATGGAGGGCTTTGTAGGATTTGAGGAGGATTTTGTACTGGATTCTCTGGGGGATGGGGAGCCAGTGGAGTTTATAAAGGACGGGGGTGATATGGTCACGGATCGAGGTGTGTGTGAGTAGACGGGCAGCGGAGTTCTTACTCTTTAAAGAAGCTACCTGTCCCGCTGAGTTACTCCAGCATTTGGTGTCAATGCTTGATTACATATGGTCCTGGAGCTCTGTGTTCTGGGTCTCGGGAAGGGGGCGTGATTACACAGATATCGGTGGCGACCTGCATGAAGCAAAGAAAACAACCTGGACTAAACAGTGTCCGCGCCCTGGCACAGCGGTCTGGGTTACTCCAGTTCCGGTGTCCCAAGCCGGAGATTGGCAGTATCGCGTCAACAAAATTGGTGAACATGCAAAGACCAGAAGGCACAGCTTTAAGAAAAAGATTAAAGTTCAATTGAGCTGTCTGGGACACGTGTTTCTTTTAACCAGAGGGTTTCGCGTCCCTGAAACGCTCTTCTAGTGCAGGTGGTGGAGGTTGGTCGTATCATGGCTTCTATGAGGCATTTGTATCAGCACGTGGACAAACAAAGACTTGCGGGATTTGCATCATGCGTAAACAGATGACATAAATATATCTTGACATCATGTTCGGCCAAGAAATGATGGGCCGAACTTATTTTTCCTGCGCTGTACATTTCCATATTCTATGTACAAATGCACCGGTCAGCGTAAAAATATATAACCACAGTTCAGAATGCAGAATTATGTTTTTTTTATTTATTACGTGTACCGCGCTGAACCCGAAAGGGTTTTGAAAATTATGTTATTGAAACAAAACAGATAACAAATAATACACAAATGCAATCATATCAAACTCAAGTTCAAGAGATAGGGCAAATGAGCATTTGCTTCAATTTCGTGATGTCACCCATTCCTTCTCTCCAGAGATGCTGCCTGACCCGCGGAGTTACTCCAGCATTTTGTGTCTACCTTCGATTTAAAAACAGCATCTGCAGGGAGGGTTCAACTCATTAAAATACACGGCGGCAGGATGCTTCAATCGGAATGGTTACGATGAATGATGGGCAATCGCAGGCAAATGGGACTCACGTCGATGGAGCATGGAGGAGCTGAGCCCCAGGACCAGATTCCGTGCTTTGTGACTCTGAATTCCGCACGTATTCCATAACCTGCCCTCAGTGTGTAAGGATGCGGTTATCAAAGTGGAATTAGTGAAAAATGGGTGATAGATTGTCGGCGCGGATCGAAGGGTTAAAGAGCTTGTTTTTGTTTGTGTGTGTAGCATGTCTTTATGAGTGAACAAGTGCACGAATTACCCTGAGTGGGAATTTCACCGCGTTCATCAGCTCCTGTCTGAATTTACTCTGGGTCGCCACGTATATACACGTGTTGGTGCAGGTACTGAGAAGCTGTAAAAGCGTCGACGTGATACTCGTGATACAGTAATAACCGGTGGGGAGCCGTCATATCCGATTTTCGCAATACCCGTAAAGATGACAAAGACAGCTTGTGGTGCCCACAGCAATATGAAAGTGCCCGTGATACTAAAGAGTAAAACAATGGATTTCCTGCGGTTCTCCATCTCCGGGTCCTTGTCATTCTCTCCGTTGCTGCGGCCCCGGAGACCCTGCGGACTCTGCTGGCCGCTACAATCCGCCTGACCGTCAGCACATTGAGCAGAAGGATCAGAAAGAACGGGAGACAAGGGGTCAGAACGCGGTGTGTGACATCATATGCGATCCATGCAGACGATGTATAGTAGGTGGGTTTAGTGACGCAAATCCCAGGGAAGATTATCAAATTCGTAGCCAGTCTCCAACGTAAAACACCAGGGATATTCTCCAAACAGCCCAGCACAATCACTGCCCCGATAACTGCAGCCGCCGTTCTCTCGGTACAATATTTCATTTTCAGCTTCTCACAACAAATGGCCACAAACCGATCGAAGTAAAGGCTACCGTCAGCCAGACAGAGACCGCGGTGGTTGCAAAGACCAGGAATTCGACAGTCGTGCACACGGGAGTAATGTTCACAAAAGAATAGGGGAAGTAAATTAGAATAGTCTGACGTAGAACGGGATCAGTGATGCCGACCAGGAGATCAGACGCTGCCATGGCCACCAGGTAGCGTGTGATGCATTTGGAGAGACCGCATTTACCTCGACAGAGTATCACTATCGCCAACAGGTTCACTGTGAAGGGGAGAAGAAATATTACTGACACAAGACCTGCACAAATGTATCTGAGCAACATTGTCTGATTGGAAGGTTTTCAAACTTGGATGCGTTGACCAAATGACCCGAAAATGCTCAGAGACTGCAGCGTTTGGGTCACGGTGCGCACGCAACCCATCAAAACGCCAATGTATATTAGGGTCACAGCTTTTAATTCGTCCACATTCTCATCAACTGCCCTCCAGATTGCAGCATCCATCCACACTCAGGCCCGTATTGTAGAATGGGAGAACCATTAATAGGCAGGTCAACTGCACGTGGGAGGAAAGGTGAGCGCAGCCAGGAATAGCGCGGAGTCGGAGGACGACCGATGAAACATTGCACATGTGGAGATTGAACCTGCATCTCCGGAACTGTGCGACATCGGCAGTACTGACTGTGGCGCGGTGGCGAGGATGTAGAGAGAGTGGCGCAGTCCAGGATAAACAACGGGCATGACGTACACACTGCGGCAGTTACAGAAGGAAAATGGATATCTGACGAAATTAAACAAGTTAATTATTGAAACAGAAATAAAATGTTTGTTTAACGTCGGCAGCGCCGGAGTACTTCACGAATGTCTCACAGCATGAGCACGTACATGAAATCAAAGACAAAACAAATTACCGAAAACAGCGACAGTCGCTATGGTAGGGAAATATATATCTTCAATTCGATAGATCAGTGGATATCCCATAGCTGTGAGACACAATTAACTCCTGTGGCTCCGTCAGTCCTTCATCGCCGCAGCTCTGTGGCCGTGCCTTCTGGTGCGCACCGAGATATACAGAGCGATAGGTCTCCAGCGACAAGAACTCATACCTGCTGATCATCATTAGTGACGCTCAAGAAACAAACACCTTGCGTCACTGCCATTGACTGCACCATGGGAGATGACAAGCAAATAACTTGAGGATCGAGTAAAAAAACAAAGCGGGTCGCTGAAAAAGGAGTCTGAATAATGGTCACTATCCGAAACGTCATATCATATCAATAGACAATAGACAATAGACAATAGGTGCAGGAGTAGGCCATTCAGCCCTTCGAGCCAGCACCGCCATTCAATGCGATCATGGCTGATCACTCTCAATCAGTACCCTGTTCCTGCCTTCTCCCCATACCCCCTCACTCCGCTATCCTTAAGAGCTCTATCCAGCTCTCTCTTGAAAGCATCCAACGAACTGGCCTCCACTGCCTTCTGAGGCAGAGAATTCCACACCTTCACCACCCTCTGACTGAAAAAGTTCTTCCTCATCTCCGTTCTAAATGGCCTACCCCTTATTCTCAAACTGTGGCCCCTTTTTCTGGACTCCCCAACATTGGGAACATGTTATCTGCCTCTAATGTGTCAATCCCCTAATTATCTTATATGTTTCAATAAGATCCCCCCTCATCCTTCTAAATTCCAGTGTATACAAGCCCAATCGCTCCAGCCTTTCAACATACGACAGTCCCGCCATTCCGGAATTAACCTAGTCATATATATATACAGCCGGAAACAGGCCTTTTCGGCCCTCCAAGTCCGTGCCGCCCAGTGATCCCCGTACATTAACACTATCCTACACTAGGGACAATTTTTACATTTAACCAGCCAATTAACCTACATACCTGTACGTCTTTGGAGTGCGGGAGGAAACCGAAGATCTCGGAGAAAACCCACGCAGGTCACGGGGAGAACGTACAAACTCCTTACAGTGCAGCACCCGTAGTCAGGATCAAACCTGAGTCTCCGGCGCTGCATTCGCTGTAAAGCAGCAACTCTACCGCTGTCATCTCCACACGTTCTCCAAAAATGCTGCCTGGCCCTCTGTTACACCAGCACTTTATGTATGTTTCACTGAAAGTAAGAATTCATGCTTTCCAATGAATTGATGGTCCATGACACTAGGTCATTTCATTTAATGTTGGTGTGATTTCGATGAGTATCACCATTGATCCCATCTACCACTCCAGCTATCGTATTTTATTTCCAAAAATAAATCATCATTCAAGCCACGGTGTCCCTGATATTGCAAGACAGATACTGAAATATTCGTTTGAATTTCCATTCGACATTTCTTCCTCACATTTTTGACCACGAATAGTAGTGGTGATATAATGCTGCTTCCCTGCCTTGATAACCGCATCTGCTCCAACAGTCCCCGGTCCAGGCGTGCTTCTCACACACTCCCTTCCTTCCATTAATCCCAGTTCCACTGAATATCGACCCTGATAAAATATTACTTTCGAAGATAGTAACAAGCATCTGCAATTACTGGTTTATGCCAAAGATAAACACAAAACACTGGAGTAGCTAAGCGGGCAATGTATATTTTAAAATATTTTATATAATGGCAGTTTCTATACCGTCGCAAAGTCCAACTTCGATAGCCATTACTGCTCGGGATGGAGTGGAGGTATGGCTGATGCAAACACCGCACTCTGAGATAACAAAAACAAACACTCCAAACGCTGTTCTTGACTAATTGGTCTTTATTAACGTAGCACACATCAAAAGAGTAATTCATAACTTTTCGTTCTTATCAACTGTTTCTTCTGCAAACAATACAGTCGAGATTGTGTAGTCGTGTGTTCGTGGTTGTGGTAGTGTGGTCGTATGGTTAAAAACTGTATTCTCTCCATCCTCCGAGACTGAACTGACACCCAATCTCTCTGGCTACGGTAGCCTCCTCAGATGTAGGCACTCCTCATTACGTATCAAATCACACCCACAAACATGCAACAACAAAAAAACAGAAACTAGAAATATTAAACAAAGCCATAATATAATGATAGTAACCAATTTAAGCGTAATTGGCTCCTACACATTGGCCCCTAATTGTTCTCCGTATACACCGAAGCAATTATCAATAGATATTAAACGGAACAATAAAAGCTTACGAAGTTGCGACAACATGTGACTTCTTCCTCAATGCCCGATCTGTTCATAAATATGGCGTCACAGCAATGTTGAAATATGAAAGTTCTTCGAGAGAATAATAGGATGCTTAGCCTCTTCAGGCATCGCTAGTTTATTCAGGCGACCAGCTAGTCTCAGAATTCCTTTATCCAGTATTGGATCAAGCCTATATAAATGACAACTTCTTTTAACATCATGCTCACCAGATTGTAATGTTGATAGCGCTTCCTTGTATCCTTGTCTTTGACAGAAAGAGAAGGCTGCATTTTCTGCCTTAACAAGATTATCATGACATGAGCATTGTCCCCGGTATGAGGCCTTAAAGACTTGCATCTCTTTGTCAATCTTTTCTTTCAGCTTGTCAGAATCTGTTTCAAAGCTGCTCATAGCAGCCCGAGTTTCCTTTCTCTTACGAGTCCGCTGCAAAAGCATTGTATTTACTTTAAGAAACCAAGCTACCACAGCTTTTAACTTATTCCATGAGGAGAAATGGTAATATATCACATGTAATGGTGGTGCTGGCTCGAAGGGCCGAATGGCCTACTCCGTCACCTATTGTCTATGGTCTATTGTCTATTGTTTATTAAATAGTTTGTTCAATCCTTGATAATGGCGTTCACTGAGATGTCTTGCTTGATCTCAGTATTGTTAGCAGAGATTTCAGTTTCTAGGTTAAACCTTGGCCATTCTCGGTCTGGTTGACAGAGAAACTCTGGCCCACTGATCCATCTCTTACTGCTCCAGAATCGGTTTGCTGTTAATCCTCTCGAGGTTTCATCTAGAGATTTTCCTTGGTATTAACAAACTTCCACTGTGATACATTAGTAGCATCCCTTACAAAAGAGATCCTGTTTGCTACCAATGTTAGGAAGCGTTTGTTTTCATTGTTGATGTACTTAAGCACTGTCATGCTATCAGTCCAGAAGGTAGATTCCTCCAGCTTAAGCTGCTGTTCTGTTTGCAGTAATATGTAAATTCTGACAGCTAAGACTGGGGCTGCAAGCTCCATTCTGGTCATTTGCTTCATTGGTGCCACTCTGGCCTTTTCCATTAAGAATGCAGCATGTACTTCATTGTTATCAGTTTCCAGTCTTAGATATGAAACTGTACCGTAAGAATTTTCACTTGCGTCAGACAAATAATGCAGCTGTGCAAATTTGATTCGGCCAAAGTTTGTAGGCTTCATATACCGGTCCACCCTGAACTCCGAGATCTTGTCGAGATCTACTAACCACTCTGTCCATCGCTGAGAGAAGATTTGCATTGTACTCTCATCCCATTCAAATTTCTTCTTGCAGACATCTTGTAAAAATTACTTGGCTGGTAGTGTAAATGGTGCAAGAAATCCCAACGCGTCGTAAAGAGAACCAAGCACGGACAGGATTCTCCGTCTTGTACATGGTCGTTCTTGAATCGAAATTATGAACTTGAATACATCTGTTTCAACGCACCAGTGCAATCGCAAAGCTCTCTCCATGGGCAGATTGTCTTTGTTCAAATCCAACTCCCGGGTCTCCTTGGATCTGTTATCTAGTGGAATGGTTTCCAATACAGCACGGCTGTTGCTGATCCATTTCGATAGCATGAATCCTCCCTTATTGCAGAGGGAAGTCAGATGTTTTACCATTTGGATTGCTTCCTGTTCCATCTCTGTTCGTTAGCTGGAAGTTGTGAAACCATGAATGGTTGAGAAGTGATTAACAATCTAATCACAGAATGATCCAGCAGATACAACAATAGGATGTACGGGTTAGGTCATAACTGGGGACTGGGAAGTGCTTACGGGGCTTCTAGTTGTGATTGGATGAACATGTTGCCATGCCCCTCAATTGTGCCCCCTCAATTCCCTCAATTCGGTTATTTGGGGGGCGGGAGCGCATTCGTTTTCCGTCCGGGGGGGGAGAGCATTAGTTATAGGTCCGGGGGGAGCGCATTCGTTTTCGGTCCGGGGGAGGGACCACATTAGTTAAAGGTCCAGAGGGGGGAGCGCATTAGTTAAAGGTCCGGGGGGGGCAGCGCATTAGTTAAAGATCCGGGGGGAGCGCATTTGTTAAAGGCCCAGGGGGGGAGCGCATTAGTTAAAGGTCCGAGGGGGGCGGGGGAGCGCATTAGTTAAAGGTCCGGGGGGGAGCGTATTAAAGTTCCGGGGGGAGGGCGCATTAGATAAAGGTCCGGGGGGAGGGGTGCGCATTAGTTAAAGGTCCGGAGGGGGGGCGCATTAGTTAAAGGTCCGTGGGGGGAAGCGCATCGATTAGAGGTCTGGGGGGGGGGGGGGGGGTGGGGGAGTGCATTAGTTAAACATCCGTGGGAGGAGCGCATCAGCTAAAGTTCTGGGGAAGTGTTTATTTTCGGAAGTCAATTCAGGTCCTGACCTTCACTGGGGAGTTTGGTCGAGCAGATGGATTAAACTTTCACAGATCTGTGTAAGAGGCATCACAGGTAAATAGGTGGTGCAGAGGATTTAAGGCATCGACCCTCATCAGTCAGGGAAATAAATATAGACGTTGGAAGTCTATGTTCGGCTGGTCATGAAATTTCTGTCTCTGATCTCAAAACTGCATCTTTCCGTTTCAACGTGTCTCAGTTAGCGCCGTGAAAGGGGTATGCACTCTACAATTACTTGACAAATGCGCACAGCAATTAAGTCGAAGATAGACACAAAATGCTGGAGTACCTCAGCCGGCGGGCAGCATCTCTAAAAAAAGTTATAGGTGACGTTTCGTTTCGAGATCCTTCTTACTTGTCAGTCTGAAGCAGGGTGTCGACCTGAAACCATCCGGACCCATATCCGGACCCATCACTGACCACATTGATAATGTCACGGCTTGTCCAGACCCACCACTGACCACACTGATAATGGCACGGCTTATCAAGACCCATCACTGACCACACTGATAATGTGTCAAATTATGTGTCGTAAAAATGTGTCAAATAAACCTTTGCTCAGTCCGCCTTCACCAACCTGATCTCCCTGTGGCTGAGCACTTCAACTCCCCCTCCCATTTCGAGTCTGACCTTTCTGTCATGGGCCTCATCCAGTGCCATTGTGAGGCCCACTGGAAATTGGAGGAACAGCACCTCATATTTCGCTTGGGCAGCTTGCAGCCCAATGGTATGAACATTGACTTCTCCAACTTTAGATAGTTCCTGTGTCTCTCTATTTCCCCCCTCTTTCCCCTCCCCTTCCCAGTTCTCCCACTGTCTTCCTGTCTCCACCTATATCCTTTCTTTGTCCCGCCCCCTGACATCAGTCCGAAGAAGGGTCTCGACCCGAAACGTCACCCATTCCCTCTCTCCTAGATGCTGCCTGACCTGCTGTTACTCCAGCATTTTGTGATACCTTCGATTTTGTACCAGCATCAGCAGTTATTGTCCCACACTGATAATGTCACTGCTTATCCAGACCCATTACTGACCACACTGATAATGTGATTGCTATTACCGACGCACCACTGACCGCACTGATAATGTCACTGTTTATCCATACCCATCACTGACCTCAATGATAACATTGAATAAATGTACTTCCTTTGAATACATGTACACCCTTACCCAGGATATCTCACTACCGGGAGGAGGTGGCTGATCTGGCACTCTGGTGTCAGGACAATAGCCTCCTCTTGAATGTCACTAAAACGAAGGAGCTGATTGTGGACTTCAGAAGGGCTAAACATCCAAGGACGTACACGCCACTGGAGATAAATGGGTCTACTGTGGATAGGGTGATCAGTTTTAAATACTTGGGAGTCCGCATCACAGAGGATCTGACATGGGCAACGCACATTGCCGCACTGGTGGGGAAGGCAAAGCAGCGCCTTTACCACCTTAGACAACTGAGGAAATTCAGAGTGTCTCTGAGGATCCTTCATTGCTTCTACTCTTGAGCTGTAGAGAGCATCCTGTCCGGCAACATCACAGTCTGGTTTGGGAACAGCTCTGCCCAGGACAGGATGGCCCTGCAGAGAGTAGTGCGTTCGGCAGAACGTACCATGGGAACTACACTCTTCCCCCTGCAGGACCTATAGATCAGGAGGTGCAGATTCAGAGCAAGCAAGATCATGAGGGACCCCTGCCATCCCAGTAACGGAGTGTTCCAGATGCTACGATCAGGCAAACGCCTCCGCTGTCACGCTGTGAAAACGGAGAGGATGAGACGGAGTTTCTTCCCACAGTCCATCAGGACTGTCAACTTTTATAACTCCAGAGACTAAATTTTTGTCTACACGATAGTAACTTATTAACTTTATTTATATGCTGTAACTGTAATTATTTTTTGTGCGCAATCCACAGGCATTGCCACTTTCATTTCACTGCACATCGTGTATGTGTATGTGACAAATAAACTTGAATTGACTTGACTTGAATTGTTGCCCGGAAACAGGTTTCGGAGCTGTCGGGGGAGTTTGGGCAAGCCAGGACTACGGGACTGCTTCAGACTACTTTTGGACTAGGCAGTTGCAGCATGGGACCCATACACAATTAAAAACATTTCTTCGATCGAACGTGTCCAAAGGCAGGCAGCTCGTTTTGTTACAAATACCTGTGAGAGAGAAGCGAGTGTTACCGAACTTCGAAATTTATTGGGGTGGAACACTCTCCAAGACAGACGTAAAGCCCGCCGTTTGACCTGTTTTTACAAAATGTTAAATGGTCAGCTCGACATAGATTACCACATCTACACCAAACCCAAACCCATCAGGAGTAGATGATGGCATTCGATTCAATTTGAGATCCCAGCTATCAAGGCAGATATGTATAGCAATTCATGCTTCCCTCGCACAATGAAAGCATGGAATAGTCTTCACACTACTATAGTTACTCAACCTGACGCAACTATACTTCAGGCAGCTCTTCTCCAAGAAGCCCTTCTTGCTTAAGTCCATACTCTGCCACCTCCAGTTTAAATTCCATTTGGAATATTTTGGAGGACCAATAACCAAGACCAAGACCAAGATTAGCTCAAACATCTGCCTGTCAACTGCTTAAGTAAAGTGTTTTTTTCAGTTTCTACGTGTACCAGATGTACGCAGCATGAAGGGAAACATGTTCTCATGCATTTCATGATAAATAGGCAAAGACATGGTCGGTGTGCGTGGCAGCGCTCTCTGAATTGCCTTGTGTACAGGCCACAAGGATGAGTTGGTCATTTGCCTCCAGACAAACCTTGTTGTCTGATTAACATCAACCTGTCGACTGGTCTGATACCATTCACCACAAAATAAACTGCAGATTGAGCAGAGCTTCACCTTGTCTTAGAAAACATAGAAAAGTGTTGTAGGAGTAGCCCATTCATGATTGATCATCCAGAATCAGTACCCTGTTCCTAGCTTCTCCCCATATCCCATATCGTTTGACACCGTTAACCCCAAGACCCCCATATCCCTTGAATACATCCAGTGAAAGCAATGCCTTCTGTGGCAGAGAATTCCACATATTCACAACTCTCTGGGTGAAAACGTTTTTCCTCATCACAGTCTTAAATGGCCTACCCTTTATTCTTAAACTGTGAGTCCTGGTTGTGGACTCACCCAAAATGGTCATTTCCCCCCTACATCTCGCCTGTCCAATCCCTTAAGAATTTTACATGTTTCTATACGATCCACTCTCATCCTTCTAAATTCCAGTAAATTTAAGCCCAGTCGATTCATTCTTTATCATCAGTCCGCCATCCCGGGGATTAACCTGGTGAACCTGGTTACGCTGCACTCCCGCAATAGCAAGACTGGCCTTCCTCAAATTTGAATACTAAAACTGCTCGCAATACTCCGGGTGTGACCTCCTTGCTCCTGTACTCAAATCCTGTCGCTATGAAGGCCAACATGCCATGAGCATTCTTCGCTGCCTGCTGTACCTGTATGCTTACTTTCAGTGAGTGGCATGCAAGGACGCATTGCTCTCGTTGTACCTCCCTTCTTCCTAATCTGACACCATTCAGATAATAATCAGCCTTCGTGTTCACCGGCTGGAAATAATATTTCCCACTGGGCGCAGGGCACAGCAGAGTTTATCAACTGCCTCTTTCTTAGATTTGAAGCAAGCAATTTAAATTTAATTTGGAGCATTATGTGTTATTCGTTCAATTGTTAATGTTCAAACATTAGCAAATTTGCGGATGACACAAAGCTGGGTGGCAGTGTGAACCGTGAGGATGATGCTATGAGGATGCGGGGTGATTTGGACAGGTTGTGTGAGTGGGCAGATGCATGTCAGATGCAGTTTAATGTGGGTAAATGTGAGGTTATCTATCCACTTTGGTGGAAAGAACAGGAAAGCAGATTATTATCTGAATGGTGTCAAGTTAGGAAATGGGGAAGTACAAAGAGATCTGGGTATCCTTGTGACGATTCCGGTTCTTTATGTCAATCTAGTTCAATAATAATTGATCCAAACACTTGCTCTTCAATTCAAACCTTTAATGCAGCGCTGCGATGATTCCTCCAATTCTGCTCCTACAGAGCTCACGGTCTCCGAAACAGGCTGGGACAAACATACTCATACATACCAAGACAATGTTTATATAGTTTCCAAATAATAGAATGGTGGGGGCACAATTGAGGGGCATTGTTCAATTGAGAGACATTGTTCCAACATGTTCATCCAATCACAATCACATTCAGCCCTTCGAGCCTGTACGCACCGCCACTCAATGCGATCATGGCTGATCATTCTCAATCAGTACCCCGTTCCTGCCTTCTCCCCATACCCCCTCACTCCGCTATCCTTAAGAGCTCTATCCAGCTCTCTCTTGAAAGCATCCAACGAACTGGCCTCCACTGCCTTCTGAGGCAGACAATTCCACACCTTCACCACCCTCTGACTGGAAAAGTTCTTCCTCATCTCCGTTCGAAATGGCCGACCCCTTATTCTCAAACTGTGTGGCCCCTTGTTCTGGACTCCCCCAACATTGGGAACATGTTTCCTGCCTCTAACGTGTCCAATCCCCTAATTATCTTATATGTTTCGATAAGATCCCCCCTCTTCCTTCTAAATTCCAGTGTATACAAGCCCAATCGCTCCAGCCTTTCAACATACGACAGTCCCGCCATTCCGGGAATGAACCTGGTGAACCTACGCTGCACGCCCTCCATAGCAAGAATATCCTTCCTCAAATTTGGAGACCAAAACTGCACACAGTACTCCAGGTGCGGTCTCACCAGGGCCCTGTACAACTGTAGAAGGACCTCTTTGCTCCTATACTCAAACTAGGAGACCAAAACTGCACACAGTACTCCAGGTGCGGTCTCACTAGGGCCCGGTACAACGGTAGAAGGACCTCTTTGCTCCTATACTCAACTCCTCTTGTTATGAAGGCCAACATGAAGGCCATTGGCTTTCTTCACTGCCTGCTGTACCTGCATGCTTCCTTTCAGTGACTGATGCACTAGGACACCCAGATCACGTTGAACGTCCCCTGTTCCTAACTTGACACCATTCAGATAATACTCTGCCTTCCTGTTCTTGCCACCAAAGTGGACGTCCTTCCTCAAACTAGGAGACCAAAACTGCACACAGTACTCCAGGTGCGGTCTCACTAGGGCCCGGTACAACGGTAGAAGGACCTCTTTGCTCCTATACTCAACTCCTCTTGTTACGAAGGCCAACATGAAGGCCATTGGCTTTCTTCACTGCCTGCTGAACCTGCATGTGTGAACTGAGTGAAAAGCATGTAAAACAAAGCTTTGCACTGCACCTCGTTACGTGTGATAATAATAGACCTACCCTGACTAAATGACCTGAGATTAAATAACAACTCTGATCAGAGCGAGAATGGCCGTACGACGATGCTGACTAAGGTTGTACACGAGGCACAGGCGGTGTTGATATAAAAGAGAAGGTGATGAGTGGCCGTTAACCAGAAATGGATTGTTGGGCAAATGCGAAGAGAAGGCGAAGTGTGGGGACGGGAGTAAGAACACAAAACACACGCTGATACCGGGTTGCCGGCCGTAGTAATTCTCCGGCATCTGAAATACAAGAGGAGGTCGGGAAATACTCAGGTGTCAGAAGACATCCGCGGAGAGAAGGAATCCGCGGAGTTCCCATCAAAACTCCGATATTGACGAACAACATGCAGTGTGGTATCAATTTTCAAACTCAAAGCAACATCGGTGCTGCTCGTCGGCCCACCTGGACATTGGTGCAGAATCAGTTCCTGCTCAACATTTATTGCACGACAGCTACCTAACTATTTATTGCTACTGTCTCATTTATTGCTTTCCGACCTTGGATTTTCCCAAACCATCTGCCAATGGATCAAGGACTTCCTGACCAACCGCCCCCAGACCGTCAAAATAGGCCCTCACCTCTCCTCCACCATTACACTGAGCACCGGCTCACCACAGGGCTGTGTGTTGAGCCCCATCCTTTACTCCCTCTACACTCACGACTGCGCCCCCACCCATCCCACCAACACCATCATCAAGTTCGCGGATGACACGACTGTGGTTGGACTCATCTCAGAAGGAGATGAGACAGCCTACAGGGATGAAATCCAAAGGCTGGCAGCATGGTGTTCAGTGAACAATCTGGTCCTGAACTCCTCCAAAACAAAGGAACTTATAATTGACTTTAGAAAAACCAGTGGAGATTACGACCCACTCTACATCAATGGGGTCTGTGTGGAAAGGGTACCAGCTTTCAGGTTCCTGGGTACGCACATCGCAGAGGGTCTTACCTGGTCTACCAACACCATCACCACAGTAAAGAAGGCACAGCAGAGACTCCACTTCCTGAGGATCCTCAGGAAAACCAACCTGCAGGAGAAGCTCACGTTGTCCTTCTATCGCTGCTCCATCGAGAGTGTGCTGGCATACTGTATAACCACATGGTATGCCAGCTGCTCAGAAAAGGACAGGAAGGCCCTTCAGAGGATCATCACGACGTTGCCCAGAAGATCATCGGCTGCTCACTGCCCTCCCTGGAGCACCTGTTCAGCCTACGCTGCCTCAGTAGAGCAGGCAAAATAATAAAAGATCCATCCCACCCCGGCCGGCCACCGTCTGTTTGTTCATCTGCCCTCTGGTCGACGTTTCAGGTCGATCAAATCCCCAACAAACAGACTTAAGAACAGTTTTTACCCCAGGGCCATACGAGAACTGAACACTACCTTTGCACTAGGCAACACCGTTAAAAAATCTTGTACTTAATATAAATGTTTGTCAGGATTGCCTATTTTTTAATTTCGTTGTACTCGTTGCAATGACAATAAATGAATATTATTATTATTATTATTATTATTATTATTATTATTATTATTATTATTATTATTATTAACCAGAAATGGATTGTTGGGCAATGGCGAGGAGAAGGCGAAGTGTGGGGACGGGAGTAAGAAACCAAACACACGCTGATACCGGGTTGCGGGCCGTAGTAATTCTCCGGCATCTGAAATACAAGAGGAGGTCGGGAAATACTCAGGTGTCAGAAGACATCCGCGGAGAGAAGGAATATATGTTATGTCAGAAGTTAACGATCTCATCAAAACTCCGATATTGACGAACAACATGCGGTGTGTTATCAATTTTCAAACTCAAAGCAACACCGGTGCTGCTCGTCGGCCCACCTGGACATTGGTGCAACGTCGGCCCACCTGGACATTGGTGCAACGTCGGCCCACCTGGACATTGGTGCAGAATCAGTTCCTGCTCAACATTTATTGCACGACAGCTCCCTAACTAAACATCGCACAAAAAGTAAGGAAATTTGTGTTTGGTAGATTATTTCTTTGTTGTAACAATGCTTCTTGGCAATAAATCTTATACCGTTGGAAAGCCTGTTTATTTCCCTTTTAAATGGTGCCACATTTGTAAGGAACATGCATTTGTGGGATGAGCAGCAGAGCTGAGTATGTGGGTTGCGCCCATGAAAAATTTGCCAAATCTTCTCTGCCAATGCCAAACAGCTTATTCTGCTGTTGCTATTGACTCTTGTTTTGAGCTTCTGGTACCCCCAGGTGCTGACAAGAATGGGATGCCATCCCACAACAGTGTGTGACCAGGCTGGTGACCAGCATGAGGAGGAGGTGGTGCCAGGCTGTTGTGGCTGTGTATGGTTCTTCCACACGCTACTGTGGCTCCTGTTTATTAAATGAATAAATTGTTAAATTGCCAATATGTCTTGTTTCTTCAGACTTCAATCATCCAATCCACCAAACAACACCGAACAAGAGTCAATGGCAGAATAACCTGTTTGGCATTGGCAGAGAAGATTTGGCAAATTATTCATGGGCGCAACCCACATACTCAGCTCTGCTGCTCATCCCACAAATGCATGTTCCTTACAAATGTGGCACCAATTAAAAGGGAAATAAACAGGCTTTCCAACGGTATAAGATTTATTGCCAAGAAGCATTGTTACAACAAAGAAATAATCTACCAAACACAAATTTCCTTACTTTTTGTGCTATGTTTATTTATTGCTTCTGCCTCATTGGCATCTGTATTTCCAAACGCTCTAGCTGTAGAACACTTCACCACTAACTCCTTCCACTGCTTGTCCCATGTACCCACCACCGTTGGAGTGTAAATTCCTTCCTTCAGTTTCATTTAAATCTTGCCACTCTGACGTGGAGCAATCACATTGAAGCGACACCCTAGAAGGTACAAACACGAAAACAAACAGACAATTGTTATGTCCCCTGTTACACTTGTCAAAATACGGCAACAGAATAAAGGGGAGGCCATTTAAAACTGAGGTGAGAAGAAACTTATTCACCCGGAGAGTTGTGAATTTGTGGATTTCTCTGCCACAGAGGGCAGTGGAGGTCAATTCACGTTGATGAATTTGAAAGAGAGTTAGAAAGAGCTCTAGGGGCTAGTGGAATCAATGGATATGGGGAGAAGGCAGGCACAGGTTACTGCTTGTGGATGATGAGCCATGATCACAATGAACGGCGGTGCTGGACCGACGATCCAAATGTCCTCCTCCTGCACCTATTTTCAATGTTTCTACAAGCATATTGTTACTTTTCATAGCAGATTGGTTTGGGAATAACTCTGCCAGGACCGCGAGAAATTGTAGAGGGTTTTAAATCTAGCCCAGTCTATTAGAGACCACAGACCAATGATATTATCCATCTACATTCCACGCTGCATAACATTACCCAAACACCCAACATAATCAAAGACTTGGCCAACCCCGCTCAGTTCTTCTTTCCCCAACTCCAATCCGGCAAATGGGAGAGAAGCTTGAAAGCGCGCACCACCAGACTTACGAATAGGTTCATTTCCTCCGTTATTGGGCTTATGAACGGTTCCTCCATAGGCTAGGATTCTAATTTAATTTCCTCCTCCCCATCACGGACATTGAACTTCGTCTGAGTTACAGATGTACAACCATGCGCTGCAGTGCTGATACATGGATTCTGCACGCTGTAACTTCCACTTTGCTCTATCTATTGTCATGTATCATACACCACCGGGACAGGTCCTTCCACCCAGCCTGCCAACGCCGATCAATGTACCCCATCTACAACGTCCCAACTGCCGCCATTGCCGCGAATCACTCTCACCTCTTCCTATATGTGCTTGTCCAAATGTATTTTAAATGATGTTATAGTTTCTATTTCAAATACCTCCTTTTGCAGCTCATTTTATATTTCTGCTACCCGCTGTGCGAATCCATACACCTACCACGCTGTGAGTGGATCCGCATACACAAGTGCCCTTTGTCCACGAGTTTGAACCGATAGTGTCGTTTCATAAGAAATGTAATCTCTTTGGATAGCATGCAGAACAAAGTTGTTTGCTGTACCTCGGTACATGCAACAATATTAAACCTAAAACTGAAGCTAAAACCTAAAGCGCCTGTCGCCTTCAGTGTTTACAACAACACCAAACCAGCAGGATCTTTCATCGGTCGTAGAAGCATTGCTTCATCCATCGTTCGAGCATTGCACCTCGGCACAGTAAGTCATATTTTTGCAGGAATTCTTTGCTTTCTGTTTTCACAGAATTCGAGTTCTCCAACTGTACGTGTCCAGTTCTACGGAGAACGCAACGTGACAATATTCAGCATGACATTCTATGCAATGAACTATATTCTGCATTCTGTATCTTCCTCGCTCCATCTCCAGGACTTTAACTGAATGTAACTGATGGTATAACTGATCTGAATGGATAGCGTGCAAACCCACGCATTTCACTGCACCTCGGAACATGTGATGATAATAGACGTAGTCTAACCTCACCTAACCTAATGATCTGACATAAGTAACAACTATGATCAGACCTGAATATTCGAACTAAGATGACTACTAAGATTGTCCATGTAACACAAACTGTATTGATATACAAAAGAAGGTACTGAGTGGGGGTTAACCACAAATGAACTGTTGGACAAATGCGAAGACATGACGAGGAGTCGGCACAGGAGGAAGATCACAGTAAAACACCTGATACCGTATCGCGGACCGTATTAATGACCGTGAATGTGCATTACTGGAGTATAGACAATAGACAATAGACAACATGTGCAGGAGGAGGCCATTCGGCTCCTCGAGCCTGTACGCACCACCATTCAATGTGATCATGGCTGATCATTCTCAATCAGTCCCCCTTCCTGCCTTCTCCCCATAACCCCTGACTCCGCTATCCATCGGAGCTCTATCTAGCTCTCTCTTGAAAGCGTCCATAAAATTGGCCTCCACTACCTTCTGAGGGAGAGAATTCCACAGATTTACAACTCTCTGAGTGAAAAACGTTTTCCTCATCTCCATTCCAAATGGCCCACCTCTTATTTTTAAACTGTGGCCCCTGGTTCTGGAATCCCCCAACATTGGGAACATGTTTCCTGCCTCCTCCAGCGTGTCCAACGCCTTAATAATCTTATATGATCGGGGACATGTCTGTCTCGACCTCGAGAAATTGCAGGGAGTTATAAATGGAAGCCTCACACACAGACAGACAGACCCCTACCTTCTGGCACAATCTCCCCCGATGGTAAGCAGGGCGATCAGGATGAGAGTTGCAGGCCCAATGGTCTCTCTGCTAGAACACAAATACGGCCGTGAGTCTGTGCCTCTTACGGCCACCACTGCCCTTCTGCCCACGATGTCCCTGCTGGCCCATGCTGGCCAGCCTGCAGTGCCTCGGCTAGACACTGTGGGAGTCTCGGCCTCCGCCGGGCCCTGGTGGAAGCACGCTCCCGGGACAACCAGATTTGGTCTCCCAATCTGAGGAAAGACATTCTTTCCATAGAGGGAGTACAGAGAAGGTTCACCAGACTGATCCCTGGGATGGCAGGACTTTCATATGAAGAAAGACTGGATAGACTCGGCTTGTACTCGCTGGAATTTAGAAGATTGAGGGGGGATCTTATAGAAACTTACAAAATTCTTAAGGGGTTGGAGAGGCTAGATGCAGGAAGATTGTTCCCGATGTTGGGGAAGTCCAGAACAAGGGGTCACACAGTTTAAGGATAAGGGGAAGTCTTTTAGGACCGAGATGAGAACGTTTTTTTTCACACAGAGAGTGGTGAGTCTGTGGAATTCTCTGCCACAGAAGGTAGTTGAGGCCAGTTCATTGGCTATATTTAAGAGGGAGTTAGATGTGGCCCTTGGGGCTAAAGGGATCAGGGGGTATGGAGAGAAGGCAGGTACAGGTTACTGAGTTGGATGATCAGCCATGATCATATTGAATGGCGGTGCATACAGGCTCGAAGGGCCGAATGGCCTACTCCTGCACATATTTTCTATGTCTGTTTCTATGTCTTAGCAATCATATCCAGACCCCCGACCCCACACCAACAAACTCATCGGGGAGGCCGGCTCCGTGCTGGGGGCGGAGTTGGAGTTGGGTTCACGGGGGGTCTTGGCGGGGACGATGGTCCTCAAACTGCAGAGCATCCTGGACAATACTGCTCACCCCCCCTCCATGACACACCGGCCAAACTGAGGGGCACCTTCAGCAACAGACTGGTCCTACCAAGATGCAGCACAGAACGCCACAGGAGATCCTTCTACCCTGTGGCTATCAAACCGTACAACCCCTCCCCCTGCTGTGGTGGGCTAGACTGAGACTGACTCCCCCCTCCAATCCTTGCACAACCCCAATACCAAACCAGCAGGATCTTTCATCGGTCGTAGAAGCATTGCTTCATCCGTCGTTCGAGCATTGCACCTCGGCAAAGTAAGTCATATTTTTGCAGGAATTCTTTGCTTTCTGTTTTCACAGAATTCGAGTTCTCCAACTGTACGTGTCCAGTTCTACGGAGAACGCAACGTGACCATATTCAGCATGACATTCTATGCAATGAACTATATTCTGCATTCTGTATCTTCCTCGCTCCATCTCCAGGACTTTAACTGAATGTAACTGATGGTATAACTGATCTGAATGGATAGCGTGCAAACCCACGCCTTTCACTGCACCTCGGAACATGTGATGATAATAGACGTAGTCTAACCTCACCTAACCTAATGATCTGACATAAGTAACAACTATGATCAGACCTGAATATTCGAACTAAGATGACTACTAAGATTGTCCATGTAACACAAACTGTATTGATATACAAAAGAAGGTACTGAGTGGGGGTTAACCACAAATGAACTGTTGGACAAATGCGAAGACATGATGAGGAGTCGGCACAGGAGGCAAATCACAGTAAAACACCTGATACCGTATCACGGACCGTATTAATGACCGTGAATGTGCATTACTGGAGTATAGACAATAGACAATCGATAATATGTGCAGGAGGAGGCCATTCGGCTCCTCGAGCCAGCACCACCATTCAATGTGATCATGGCTGATCATTCTCAATCAGTCCCCCTTCCTGCCTTCTCCCCATAACCCCTGACTCCGCTATCCCTCGGAGCTCTATCTAGCTCTCTCTTGAAAGCGTCCATAAAATTTGCCTCCACTACCTTCTGAGGGAGAGAATTCCACAGATTTACAACTCTCTGAGTGAAAAACGTTTTCCTCATCTCCATTCCAAATGGCCCACCTCTTATTTTTAAACTGTGGCCCCTGGTTCTGGAATCCCCCAACATTGGGAACATGTTTCCTGCCTCCAGCGTGTCCAATGCCTTAATAATCTTATATGATCGGGGACATGTCTGTCTCGACCGCGAGAAATTGCAGGGAGTTATAAATGGAAGCCTCACACACTGACAGACAGACAGACAGACCACTACCTTCTGGCACAATCTCCCCCGATGGTAAGCAGGGCGATCAGGATGAGAGTTGCAGGCACAATGGTCTCTCTGCTAGAACACAAATACGGCCGTGAGTCTGTGCCTCTTACGGCCACCACTGCCCTTCTGCCCACGATGTCCCTGCTGGCCCATGCTGGCCAGCCTGCAGTGCCTCGGCTAGACACTGTGGGAGTCTCGGCCTCCGCCGGGCCCTGGTGGAAGCACGCTCCCGGGACAACCAGATTTGGTCACCCAATCTGAGGAAAGACATTTTCTTTCCATAGAGGGAGTACAGAGAAGGTTCACCAGACTGATCCCTGGGATGGCAGGACTTTCATATGAAGAAAGACTGGATAGACTCGGCTTGTACTCGCTGGAATTTAGAAGATTGAGCGGGGATCTTATAGAAACTTACAAAATTCTTAAGGGGTTGGATGCAGGAAGATTGTTCCCGATGTTGGGGAAGTCCAGAACAAGGGGTCACACAGTTTAAGGATAAGGGGAAGTCTTTTAGGACCGAGATGAGAACGTTTTTTTTCACACAGAGAGTGGTGAGTCTGTGGAATTCTCTGCCACAGAAGGTAGTTGAGGCCAGTTCATTGGCTATATTTAAGAGGGAGTTAGATGTGGCCCTTGTGGCTAAAGGGATCAGGGGGTATGGAGAGAAGGCAGGTACAGGATACTGATTTGGTTGATCAGCCATGATCATATTGAATGGCGGTGCATACAGGCTCGAAGGGCCGAATGGCCTACTCCTGCACCTATTTTCTATGTCTGTTTCTATGTCTTAGCAATCATATCCAGACCCCCGACCCCACACCAACAAACTCATCGGGGAGGCCGGCTCCGTGCTGGGGGCGGAGTTGGAGTTGGGTTCACGGGGGGTCTTGGCGGGGACGATGGTCCTCAAACTGCAGAGCATCCTGGACAATACTGCTCACCCCCCCCTCCATGACACACCGGCCAACCTGAGGGGGCACCTTCAGCAACAGACTGGTCCTACCAAGATGCAGCACAGAACGCCACAGGAGATCCTTCTACCCTGTGGCTATCAAACCGTACAACCCCTCCCCTGCTGTCGTGGGCTAGACTGAGGACTGACTACCCCCTCCAATCCTTGCACAACCCCAATACTTCGCGCTCATCACTTTAACTTCATGCATCATGCGTTTTTATGACTGTTGGACAGATCAATTTCCCTCCCGGGATAAATAAAGTTCTGTGGCATCATAGACAAGAGACAATAGGTGCAGGAGTAGGCCATTCGGCCCTTCGAGCCAGCACCGCCATTCAATGCGATCATGGCTGATCATTCTCAATCAGTACCCCCTCCGTTCCTGCCCTCTCCCATACCCTCTGACTCCGCTATCCTTAAGAGCTCTATCCAGCTCTCTCTTGAATGCATTCAGGGAATTGGCCTCCACTGCCTTCTGAGGCAGAGAATTCCACAGATTC
>NC_135991.1:483174-505674 GCF_053455715.1 Rhinoraja longicauda
GGAGTTCTTACTCTTTAATGAAGCTACCTGCCCCGCTGAGTTACTCCAGCATTTGGTGTCAATGCTTGATTACATATGGTCCTGGAGCTCTGTGTTCTGGGTCTCGGGAAGGGGGCGTGGATTACACAGATATCGGTGGCGACCTCCATGTAGCAAAGAAAACAACCTGGACTAAACAGTGTCCGCGCCCTGGCACAGCGGTCTGGATTACTCCAGTTCCGGGGTCCCAAGCCGGAGATTGGCAGTATCGCGTCAACAAAATGGTGAACATGCAAAGACCAGAAGGCACAGCTTTAAGAAAAAGATTAAAGTTCAATTGAGCTGTCTGGACACGTGTTTCTTTTAACCAGAGGGTTTCGCGTCCCTGAAACGCTCTTCTAGTGCAGGTGGTGGAGGTTGCTCGTATCATAGCTTCTATGAGGCATTTGTATCAACACGTGGACAAACAAAGACTTGCGGGATTTGCATCATGCGTAAACAGTTGACATAAATATATCTTGACATCATGTTCGGCCAAGAAATGATGGGCCGAACTTATTTTTCCTGCGCTGTACATTTCCATATTCTATGTACAAATGCACCGGTCAGCGTAAAAATATATAAACCACAGTTCAGAATGCAGAATTATGTTTTTTTTATTTATTACGTGTACCGCGCTGAACCCGAAAGGGTTTTAAAAAATTATGTTATTGAAACAAAACAGATAACAAATAATACACAAATGCAATCATATCAAACTCAAGTTCAAGAGATAGGGCAAATGAGCATTTGCATCAATTTGGAGATGTCACCCATTCCTTCTCTCCACAGATGCTGCCTGACCCGCGGAGTTACTCCAGCATTTTGTCACGACGGCAGGATGCTTGAATCGGAATGGTTACGATGAATGATGGGCAATCGCAGGCAAATGGGACTCACGTCGATGGAGCATGGAGGAGCTGAGCCCCAGGAGCAGATTCCGTGCTTTGTGACTCTGAATTCCGCACGTATTCCATAACCTGCCCTCAGTGTGTAAGGATACTTATCAAAGTGGAATTAGTGAAAAATGGGTGATAGATTGTCGGCGCGGATCGAAGGGTTAAAGAGCTTGTTTTTGTTTGTGTGTGTAGCATGTCTTTATGAGTGAACAAGTGCACGAATTACCCTGAGTGGGAATTTCACCGCGTTCATCAGCTCCTGTCTGAATTTACTCTGGGTCGCCACGTATATACACGTGTTGGTGCAGGTACTGAGAAGCTGTAAAAACCCCGCAGCGACAATCGTGATATAGTAATAACCGGTGGGGAGAGGTCATCTCCGATCTTCGCAAAACCCGCAAAGATGTAAAAGCCAGCTTGTGGTGCCCACAGCAATACGAAAGTGCCCGTGATACTAAAGAGTAAAACAATGGATTTCCTGCGGTTCTCCATCTCCGGGTCCTTGTCATTCTCTCCGTTACTGCGGCCCCGGAGACCCCTGCGGACTCTGCTGGCCGCTACAATCCGCCTGACCGTCAGCACATTGAGCAGAAGGATCAGAAAGAACGGGAGACAAGGGGTGAGAACGCGGTGTGTGACCTCATATGCGATCCATGCAGACGATGTATAGAAGGTGGGTTTAGTGACGCAATCCCAGGGAAGATTATCAAATTCGTAGCCAGTCTCCAACGTAAAACACCAGGGGATATTCTCCAAACAGCCCAGCACAATCACTGCCCCGATAACTGCAGCCGCCGTTCTCTCGGTACAATATCTTATTTTCAGCTTCTCACAACAAATGGCCACAAACCGATCGAAGGTGAAGGCTACCGTCAGCCAGACAGAGACCGCGGTGGTTGCAAAGACCAGGAATATGACAGTCGTGCACACGGGAGTAATGTTGAGAAAAGAATAAGGGAAGTGAAATAGAATAGTCAGACGTAGAAACGGATCAGTGATGCCGACCAGGAGATCAGACGCTGCCATGGCCACCAGGTAGCGTGTGATGCATTTGGAGAGACCGCATTTACCTCGACAGAGTATCACTATCGCCAACAGGTTCACTGTGAAGGGGAGAAGAAATATTACTGACACAAGACCTGCACAAATGTATCTGAGCAACATTGTCTGATTGGAAGGTTTTCAAACTTGGATGCGTTGACCAAATGACCCGAAAATGCTCAGAGACTGCAGCGTTTGGGTCACGGTGCGCACGCAACCCATCAAACGCCAATGTATATTAGGGTCACAGCTTTTAATTCCGTCCACATTCTCATCAACTGCCCTCCAGATTGCAGCATCCATCCACACTCAGGCCCGTATTGTAGTGGGAGAACCATTAATAGGCAGGTCAACTGCACGTGGGAGGAAAGACGAGCGCAGCCAGGAATAGCGCGGAGTCGGAGGACGACCGATGAAACATTGCACATGTGGAGATTGAACCTGCATCTCCGGAACTGTGCGACATCGGCAGTACTGACTGTGGCGCGGTGGCGAGGATGTAGAGAGAGTGGCGCATTCCAGGATAAACAACGGGCATTACGTACACACTGCGGCAGTTACAGAAGGAAAATGGATATCTGACGAAATTAAACAAGTTAATTATTGAAACAGAAATAAAATGTTTGTTTAACGTCGGCAGCGCCGGAGTACTTCACGGAATGTCTCACAGCATGAGCACGTACATGAAAATCAAAGACAAAACAAATTACCGAAAACACCGACAGTCGCTATGGTAGGGTGATATATATCTTCAATTCGATAGATCAATGGATATCCCATAGCTGTGAGACACAATTAACTCCTGTAGCTCCGTCAGTCCGTCATCGCCGCAGCTCTGTGGACCTGCCTTCTGGTGCGCACCGAGATATACAGAGCGATAGGTCTCCAGCGACAAGAACTCATACCTGCTGATCATCATTAGTGACGCTCAAGAAACAAACACCTTACGTCACTGCCATTGACTGCACCATGGGAGATGACAAGCAAATAACTTGAGGATCGAGTAAAAAAACAAAGCGGGTCGCTGAAAAAGGGGTCTGAATAATGGTCACTATCCGAAACGTCATATGACATCATATATATAATAATAATAATAATAATAATACATTTTATTTATATAGCGCTTTTCATACACTCAAAGACGCTTTACAGAGATTTTGAGAACATAGGGAAATTAATAAATAGATAAATAAGTAAATAAATAAATGAACAGAGAAAGGAGACAGTAGGTGAGGTGACCTTCAGTGGTTGGAGGCAGTGCTGAACAGGTGAGACTTCAGCGATGTTTTGAATGTGGTGAGTGTGGGGGAGTCTCTAACGGTTTGGGGTAGTGAGTTCCATAGGGTGGGAGCAGCGATGGAGAAAGTCCAGGATCTGAGTTTGGTCCGGATGTGGGGGGATAGGAGATTGGCAGCGGCAGAGCGGAGGGTGCAGGTGGGAGTGTGCCTGTGGAGGAGGTCGGTCGGTCAGGTAGGATGAGGCCAGGTTATGGAGGGCTTTGTAGGTTATGAGGAGGATTTTGTACTGGATTCTCTGGGGGATGGGGAGCCAGTGGAGTTTGTAAAGGACGGGGGTGATATGGTCACGGATCGAGGTGTGTGTGAGTAGACGGGCAGCGGATTTTTGAATGTATTGAAGTTTATTGATGATTTTTGAGGGTGCGCCATAGAGGAGGCTGTTGCAGTAGTCCAGACGGGAGGTGATGAAGGCGTGGATGGATGAGGGTTTCTGCAGCTGTGGAGGAGAGGGATGGACGGAGACGGGCAATGTTTTTGAGGTGGAAGAAGGCTGTCTTTGTGATGTGTTTGATGTGTTCGTCGAAGGAGAGGGTTTGATCAAGGATGATTCCAAGATTCCGGATGTGAGGTGAGGTGGATACTGGGAGACCATCAATGTTGAGGATGAAGTTTTGGGTGGATTTGGTGAGCATTTTTGGACCAATGATGATGATTTCAGATTTGTTGCAATAATAATAATAGACCTACCCTGACTAAATGACCTGAGATAAAATAACAACTCTGATCAGAACGAGAATGGTCGTACGACGATGCTGACTATGGTTGTACACGAGACACAGGCGGTGTTGATATAAAACAGAAGGTGATGAGTGGCCGTTAACCAGAAATGGATTGTTGGGCAATGGCGAGGAGAAGGCGAAGTGTGGGGACGGGATTAAGAAACCAAACACACGCTGATACCGGGTTGCGGGCCGTTGTAATTCTCCGGCATCTGAAATACAAGAGGAGGTCGGGAAATACTCAGGTGTCAGAAGACATCCGCGGAGAGAAGGAATATATGTTATGTCAGAAGTTAATGATCTCATCAAAACTCCGATATTGACGAACAACATGCGGTGTGTTATCAATTTTCAAACTCAAAGCAACATCGGTGCTGCTCGTCGGCCCACCTGGACATTGGTGCAACGTCGGCCCACCTGGACATTGGTGCAACGTCGGCCCACCTGGACATTGGTGCAACGTCGGCCCACCTGGACATTGGTGCAACGTCGGCCCACCTGGACATTGGTGCAACGTCGGCCCACCTGGACATTGGTGCAGAATCAGTTCCTGCTCAACATTTATTGCACGACAGCTCCCTAACTAAAACATAGCACAAAAAGTAAGGAAATTTGTGTTTGGTAGATTATTTCTTTGTTGTAACAATGCTTCTTGGCAATAAATCTTACACCGTTGGAAAGCCTGTTTATTTCCCTTTTAAATGGTGCCACATTTGTAAGGAACATGCATTTGTGGGATGAGCAGCAGAGCTGAGTATGTGGGTTGCGCCCATGAAAAATTTGCCAAATCTTCTCTGCCAATGCCAAACAGCGTATTCTGCTGTTGCTATTGACTCTTGTTTTGAGCTTCTGGTACCCCCAGGTGCTGACAAGAATGGGATGCCATCCCACAACAGTGTGTGACCAGGCTGGTGACCAGCATGATGAGGAGGAGGTGCCAGGCTGTTGTGGCTGTGGATGGTTCTTCCACACGCTACTGTGGCTCCTGTTTATTAAATGAATAAATTGTCAAATTGCCAATATGTCTTGTTTCTTCAGACTTCAATCATCCAATCCACCAAACAACACCGAACAAGAGTCAATGGCAGAATAAGCTGTTTGGCATTGGCAGAGAAGATTTGGCAATTTTTTCATGGGCGCAACCCACATACTCGGCTCTGCTGCTCATCCCACAAATGCATGTTCCTTACAAATGTGGCACCATTTAAAAGGGAAATAAACAGGCTTTCCAACGGTATAAGATTTATTGCCAAGAAGCATTGTTACAACAAAGAAATAATCTACCAAACACAAATTTCCTTACTTTTTGTGCTATGTTTATTTATTGCTTCTGTCTCATTGGCATCTGTATTTCCAAACGCTCTGGCTGTAGAACACTTCACCACTAACTCCATCCACTACTTGTCCCATGTACCCACCACCGTTGGAGTGTAAATTCCTTCCTTCAGTTTCATTTAAATCTTGCCACTCTGACGTGGAGCAATCACATTGAAGCGACACCCTAGAAGGCACACACACGAAAACAAACAGACAATTGTTATGTTTCCTGTTCCCCTTGTCAAAATACGGCAACAGAATAAAGGGGAGGCCATTTAAAACTGAGGTAACAAGAAACTTATTCACCCGGAGAGTTGTGAATTTGTGGATTTCTCTGCCACAGAGGGCAGTGGAGGTCAATTCACGTTGATGAATTTGAAAGAGAGTTAGAAAGAGCTCTCGGGGCTAGTGGGATCAATGGATATGGGGAGAAGGCAGGCACAGGTTACTGCTTGTGGATGATGAGCCATGATCACAATGAACGGCGGTGCTGGAGCGACGATCCAAATGTCCTCCTCCTGCACCTATTTTCGATGTTTCTACAAGCATATTGTTACTTTTCATAGCAGATTGGTTTGGGAATAACTCTGCCAGGACCGCGAGAAATTGTAGAGGGTTTTAAATCTAGCCCAGTCTATTAGAGACCCCCAGACCAATGATATTATCCATCTACATTCCACGCTGCATAACATTACCCAAACACCCAACATAATCAAAGACTTGGCCAACCCCGCTCAGTTCTTCTTTCCCCAAACTCCAATCCGGCAAATGGGAGAGAAGCTTGAAAGCGCGCATCACCAGACTTACGAATAGGTTCATTTCCTCCGTTATTGGGCTTATGAACGGTACCTCCATAGGCTAGGATTATAATTCAATTTCCTCCACCCCATCACGGACATTGAACTTCGTCTGAGTTACAGATGTACAACCATGCGCTGCAGTGCTGATACATGGATTCTGCACGCTGTAACTTCCACTTTGCTCTATCTATTGTCATGTATCATACACCACCGGGACAGGTCCTTCCACCCAGCCTGCCAACGCCGATCAATGTACCCCATCTACAACGTCCCAACTGCCGCCGTTGCCGCGAATCACTCTCACCTCTTCCTATATGTGCTTGTCCAAATGTATTTTAAATGATGTTATAGTTTCTATTCCAAATACCTCCTTTTGCAGCTCATTCTATTTTTCTGCTACCCGCTGTGCGAATCCATACACTTACCACGCTGTGAGTGGATCCGCATACACAAGTGCCCTTTGTCCACCAGTTTGAACCGATAGTGTCATTTCATAAGAAATGTAATCTCTTTGGATAGCATGCAGAACAAAGTTGTTTGCTGTACCTCGGTACATGCAACAATATTAAACCTAAAACTGAAGCTAAAACCTAAAGCGCCTGTCACCTTCAGTGTTTACAACAACACCAAACCAGCAGGATCTTTCATCGGTCGTAGAAGCATTGCTTCATCCGTCGTTCGAGCATTGCACCTCGGCACAGTAAGTCATATTTTTGCAAGAATTCTTTGCTTTCTGTTTTCACAGAATTCGAGTTCTCCAACTGCACGTGTCCAGTTCTACGGAGAACGCAACGTGACAATATTCAACGTGATGATATTCTATGCAATGAACTATATTCTGCATTCTGTATCTTCCTCGCTCCATCTCCAGGACTTTAACTGAATGTAACTGATGGTATAACTGATCTGAATGGATAGCGTGCAAACCCACGCATTTCACTGCACCTCGGAACATGTGATGATAATAGACGTAGTCTAACCTCACCTAACCTAATGATCTGACATAAGTAACAACTATGATCAGATCTGAATATTCGAACTAAGATGACTACTAAGATTGTCCATGTAACACAAACTGTATTGATATACAAAAGAAGGTACTGAGTGGGGGTTAACCACAAATGAACTGTTGGACAAATGCGAAGACATGACGAGGAGTCGGCACAGGAGGAAAATCACAGTAAAACACCTGATACCGTATCGCGGACCGTATTAATGACCGTGAATGTGCATTACTGGAGTATAGACAATAGACAATAGACAATATGTGCAGGAGGAGGCCATTCGGCTCCTCGAGCCTGTACGCACCACCATTCAATGTGATCATGGCTGATCATTCTCAATCAGTCCCCCTTCCTGCATTCTCCCCATAACCCCTGACTCCGCTATCCCTCGGAGCTCTATCTAGCTCTCTCTTGAAAGCGTCCATAAAATTGGCCTCCACTACCTTCTGAGGGAGAGAATTCCACAGATTTACAACTCTCTGACTGAAAAACGTTTTCCTCGTCTCCATTCCAAATGGCCCACCTCTTATTTTTAAACTGTGGCCCCTGGTTCTGGAATCCCCCAACATTGGGAACATGTTTCCTGCCTCCAGCGTGTCCAATGCCTTAATAATCTTACATGATCGGGGACATGTCTGTCTCGACCGCGAGAAATTGCAGGGAGTTATAAATGGAAGCCTCACACACTGACAGACAGACAGACAGACAGACCCCTACCTTCTGGCACAATCTCCCCCGATGGTAAGCAGGGCGATCAGGATGAGAGTTACAGGCACAATGGTCTCTCTGCTAGAACACAAATACGGCCGTGAGTCTGTGCCTCTTACGGCCACCACTGCCCTTCTGCCCACGATGTCTCTGCTGGCCCATGCTGGCCAGCCTGCAGTGCCTCACCTAGACACTGTGGGAGTCTCGGCCTCCGCCGGGCCCTGGTGGAAGCACGCTCCCGGGACAACCAGATTTGGTCTCCCAATCTGAGGAAAGACATTCTTTCCATAGAGGGAGTACAGAGAAGGTTCACCAGACTGATCCCTGGGATGGCAGGACTTTCATATGAAGAAAGACTGGATAGACTCGGCTTGTACTCGCTGGAATTTAGAAGATTGAGGGGGGATCTTATAGAAACTTACAAAATTCTTAAGGGGTTGGACAGGCTAGATGCAGGAAGATTGTTCCCGATGTTGGGGAAGTCCAGAACAAGGGGTCACACAGTTTAAGGATAAGGGGAAGTCTTTTAGGACCGAGATGAGAACGTTTTTTTTCACACAGAGAGTGGTGAGTCTGTGGAATTCTCTGCCACCGAAGGTAGTTGAGGCCAGTTCATTGGCTATATTTAAGAGGGAGTTAGATGTGGCCCTTGTGGCTAAAGGGATCAGGGGGTATGGAGAGAAGGCAGGTACAGGATACTGAGTTGGATGATCAGCCATGATCATATTGAATGGCGGTGCATACAGGCTCGAAGGGCCGAATGGCCTACTCCTGCACCTATTTTCTATGTCTGTTTCTATGTCTTAGCAATCATATCCAGACCCCCGACCCCACACCAACAAACTCATCGGGGAGGCCGGCTCCGTGCTGGGGGCGGAGTTTGAGTTGGGTTCACGGGGGGTCTTGGCGGGGACGATGGTCCTCAAACTGCAGAGCATCCTGGACAATACTGCTCACCCCCCCTCCATGACACACCGGCCAACCTGAGGGGCACCTTCAGCAACAGACTGGTCCTACCAAGATGCAGCACAGAACGCCACAGGAGATCCTTCTACCCTGTGGCTATCAAACCGTACAACCCCTCCCCCTGCTGTCGTGGGCTAGACTGAGACTGACTCCTCCTTCCAATCCTTGCACAACCCCAATACTTCGCGCTCATCACTTTAACTTCATGTATCATGCGTTTTTATGACTGTTGGCAGATCAATTTCCCTCCCGGGATAAATAAAGTTCTGTGGTATCATAGACAAGAGACAATAGGTGCAGGAGTAGGCCATTCGGCCCTTCGAGCCAGCACCGCCATTCAATGCGATCATGGCTGATCATTCTCAATCAGTATCCCCTCCGTTCCTGCCCTCTCCCCATACCCTCTGACTCCGCTATCTTTAAGAGCTCTATCCAGCTCTCTCTTGAATGCATTCAGGGAATTGGCCTCCACTGCCTTCTGAGGCAGAGAATTCCACAGATTCACAACCTGAAAAAGTTTTTCCTCATCTCCGTTCAAAATGGCCTACCCCTTATTCTTAAACTGCGGCTCCTGGTTCTGGACTCCCCCAACATCGGGAACATGTTTCCTGCCTCTAACGTGTCCAACCCCTTAATAATCTTATACGTTTCGATAAGATCCCCTCTCCTAACCCCATTCTCTCCATAACCCCTGTCACCCGTTCTAATCAAGAATCTATCTATCTCTGCCTGAACAACTATCCACTGACTTGTGGCCTCCCCAGCCCTCAGCGGCAAAGAATCCCACAGATTCACCGCCCTCTGGCTAAAGGGGTTCCTCCTCACCTCCTTTCTGAAAGAGCGCCCTTTAATCCTGAGGCTGTGCCCTCCCACCGGTGAGAGACGGAAATGGACAGATGAGTGGGAATCACCGTGAAAGAGAGAGAGAGTGGGAGGGAGAGAGATGAGAGGCAGGGAGAGACGGACAAAGAGAAACATAGACGTTCAGACCCAGAGAAGTTTTGAATTGAACTGAGTTCTTTATTGGAACAGGTGACAAGTCACAGTGAAATTCTTCGCTTGCATACCCAGGGTATGCAAGTAGTCACCACATTAAGGGCACTTACAAAGTTACTAGGTCCCCCTTTGTTCATCCTAGCCCCCCCCCCCCGCCGGGTCCTCCATTGTCCAGGGGGACAGAGGGAGCGAAGAGTGGGAGCGAATGGGGGGGGGGGGGCGGGTGAAAGAGAAAGAGAGAGGGGAAGAGAGGGGGAGGGAGAGGGGTGGGACAGAAATAGATAGAGATAGAGAGAACGAAACAGAGAGAGAGAGCGAGAGAGGAGATTGGGAGAGGGAGGAAGAAATTAGAGCGTGACGCAGAAATCGATAGAGATAGAGAGAACAAAACAAAGAGAGTGAGAGAGAAAGTAGAGTGACGCAGAAATTGATAGAGATAAAGAGAACGAAACAGAGAGAGAGAGAGAGAGAAAGTAGAGTGACACAGAAATCGATTGAGATGGAGAGAACGAAACAGAAAGAGAGAGAAAGTAGAGAGTGACACAGAAATTGATGGAGATAGAGAGAACGAAACACAGAGAGAAGTAGAGTGACACAGAAATTGATAGAGATAGAGAGAACGAAACAGAGAGAGAGCGAAAGTAGAGAGTGACACAGAAATCGATAGAGATAGAGAGAACGAAAGAGAGAGAGAGAGAGAGAGAGGGAGAGAGAGAGAGAGAGAGGAGAGAGAGAGAGAGAGAGAGAGAGAGAGAGAGAGAGAGAGAGAGAGAGAGAGAGAGAGAGAAGAGAGAGAGAGAGAGAGAGAGAGAGAGAGAGAGAGAGAGAGGAGAGAGAGAGAGAGAGAGGGAGAGAGAGAGAAGGAGGGAGAGAGAGAGAGAGAGAGAGGGAGGGAGGGAGGGAGGGAGGGAGAGAGAGAGAGAGAGAGAGAGAGAGAGAGCGAGAGAGAGAGAGAGAGAGAGAGAGAGAGAGACACACGATGGGGTAGTACTGATGGAGTGACAAACTGCGGGGTTGTGTTGATGGATTAGGCACACAGTGGGGATGGATTAGCACACAGCGGTAATGTTACTGATGGACTGACATACGGTGGTATCTCACTGATGGAATGATACCCTGTGGGGTAATAATAATGGGATTGTGCTGAGATAGTAACACACTATGGGATATTACTAGTGGTCTGACGCACTGGACAGGTATTAATTGAGTAACACTGTGTGGCGAAGCAGGGATGGAGTGACACTGTGGTGTGCTGCTGATTGCCTGGCACACTGTGGCGCTGTACTAATGGAGTGACGCTCTGTGTGGCTGCAGTGATGGAGTGACAGAGGGGTTGGGTCAAAAACATCGTCAGGCTCGGGTGGTGCGGTTTCCACAGCGTCATAAGACAGATCCTATCGATGACATCAGGCCGAAGAAGGGTCTCGACCCGAACTTCACCCGTTCTTACTCTTTAGAGAAGCTACCTGTCCCGCTGAGTTACTCCAGCATTTGGTGTCAATGCTTGATTACATATGGTCCTGGAGCTCTGTGTTCTGGGTCTCGGGAAGGGGGCGTGGATTACACAGATATCGGTGGCGACCTGCATGAAGCAAAGAAAACAACCTGGACTAAACAGTGTCCGCGCCCTGGCACAGCGGTCTGGATTACTCCAGTTCCCGGGGTCCCAAGCCGGAGATTGGCAGTATCGCGTCAACAAAATTGGTGAACATGCAAAGACCAGAAGGCACAGCTTTAGGAAAAAGATTAAAGTTCAATTGAGCTGTCTGGGACATCGTGTTTCTTTTAACCAGAGGGTTTCGCGTCCCTGAAACGCTCTTCTAGTGCAGGTGGTGGAGGTTGGTTGTATCATGGCTTCTATGAGGCATTTGTATCAGCACGTGGACAAACAAAGACCTTGCGGGATTTGCATCATGCGTAAACAGATGACATAAATATATCTTGACATCATGTTCGGCCAAGAAATGATGGGCACGAACTTATTTTTCCTGCGCTGTACATTTCCATATTCTATGTACGAAATGCACCGGTCAGCGTAAAAATATATAAACCACAGTTCAGAATGCAGAATTATGTTTTTTTTTATTTATTACGTGTACCGCGCTGAACCCGAAGGGTTTTTAAAAATTATGTTATTGAAACAAAACAGATAACAAATAATACACAAATGCAATCATATCAAACTCAAGTTCAAGAGATAGGGCAAATGAGCATTTGCATCAATTTCGTGATGTCACCCATTCCTTCTCTCCAGAGATGCTGCCTGACCCGCGGAGTTACTCCAGCATTTTGTGTCGACCGTCGATTTAAAACAGCATCTGCAGGGGAGGGTTCACTCATTAAAATACACCACGGCAGGATGCTTGAATCGGAATGG
The DNA here is from genome assembly GCF_053455715.1 of Rhinoraja longicauda. NCBI lineage: Eukaryota > Metazoa > Chordata > Chondrichthyes > Rajiformes > Arhynchobatidae > Rhinoraja > Rhinoraja longicauda. Next base: position 495,318 of record NC_135991.1, read on the forward strand.
TTACGATGAATGATGGCAATCGCAGGCAAATGGGACTCACGTCGATGGAGCATGGAGGAGCTGAGCCCCAGGACCAGATTCCGTGCTTTGTGACTCTGAATTCCGCACGTATTCCATAACCTGCCCTCAGTGTGTAAGGATGCGGTTATCAAAGTGGAATTAGTGAAAAATGGGTGATAGATTGACGGGCGCGGATCGAAGGGTTAAAGAGCTTGTTTTTGTTTGTGTGTGTAGCATGTCTTTATGAGTGAACAAGTGCACGAATTACCCTGAGTGGAATTTCACCGCGTTCATCAGCTCCTGTCTGAATTTACTCTGGGGTCGCCACGTATATACACGTGTTGGTGCAGTACTGAGAAGCTGTAAAAACCCCGAAGCGACAATCGTGATATAGTAATAAACGGTGGGGGAGCCGTCATTATCCGATCTTCGCAATACTGGTAAAGATGTAAAAGCCAGCTTGTGGTGCCCACAGCAATATGAAAGTGCCCGTGATACTAAAGAGTAAAACAATGGATTTCCTGCGGTTCTCCATCTCCGGGTCCTTGTCATTCTCTCCGTTGCTGCGGCCCCGGAGACCCCTGCGGACTCTGCTGGCCGCTACAATCCGCCTGACCGTCAGCACATAGAGCAGAAGGATCAGAAAGAAACGGGAGACAAGGGGTGAGAACGCGGTGTGTGACCTCATATGCGATCCATGCAGACGATGTATAGAAGGGTGGGTTTAGTGTAGCACAGCCAGGCAACATTATCAAATTCGTAGCCAGTCTCAAACGTAAACACCAGGGGATATTCTCCAAACAGCCCAGCACAATCACTGCCCCGATAACTGCAGCCGCCGTTCTCTCGGTACAATATTTTATTTTCAGCTTCTCACAACAAATGGCCACAAACCGATCGAAGGTGAAGGCTACCGTCAGCCAGACAGAGACCGCGGTGGTTGCAAAGACCAGGGAATGTGACAGTCGTGCACACGGGAGTAATGTTGAGAAAAGAATAGGGGAAGTAAATTAGAATAGTCAGACGTAGAAACGGATCAGTGATGCCGACCAGGAGATCAGACGCTGCCATGGCCACCAGGTAGCGTGTGATGCATTTGGAGAGACCGCATTTACCTCGACAGAGTATCACTATCGCCAACAGGTTCACTGTGAAGGGGAGAAGAAATATTACTGACACAAGACCTGCACAAATGTATCTGAGCAACATTGTCTGATTGGGAAGGTTTTCAAACTTGGATGCGTTGACCAAATGACCCGAAAATGCTCAGAGACTGCAGCGTTTGGGTCACGGTGCGCACGCAACCCATCAAACGCCAATGTATATTAGGTTCACAGCTTTTAATTCCGTCACATTCTCATCAACTGCCCTCCAGATTGCAGCATCCATCCACACTCAGGCCCGTATTGTAGTGGGAGAACCATTAATAGGCAGGTCAACTGCACGTGGGAGGAAGACGAGCGCAGCCAGAATAGCGCGGAGTCGGAGGACGACCGATGAAACATTGCACATGTGGAGATTGAACCTGCATCTCCGGAAATGTGCGACATCGGCAGTGCTGACTGTGGCGCGGTGGCGAGGATGTAGAGAGAGTGGCGCAGTCCAGGATAAACAACGGGCATGACGTACACACTGCGGCAGTTACAGAAGGAAAATGGATATCTGACGAAATTAAACAAGTTAATTATTGAAACAGAAATAAAATGTTTGTTTAACGTCGGCAGCGCCGGAGTACTTCACGGAATGTCTCACAGCATGAGCACGTACATGAAAATCAAGACAAAACAAATTACCGAAAACAGCGACAGTCGCTATGGTAGGGTGATATATATCTTCCATTCGATAGATCAATGGATCCCCATAGCTGTGAGACACAATTAACTCCTGTAGCTCCGTCAGTCCGTCATCGCCGCAGCTCTGTGGACCTTCCTTCTGGTGCGCACCGAGATATACAGAGCGATAGGTCTCCAGCGACAAGAACTCATACCTGCTGATCATCATTAGTGACGCTCAAGAAACAAACACCTTTCGTCACTGCCATTGACTGCACCATGGGAGATGACAAGCAAATAACTTGAGGATCGAGTAAAAAAACAAAGCGGGTCGCTGAAAAAGGAGTCTGAATAATGGTCACTATCCGAAACGTCATATCACATCATATATATAATAATAATAATAATAATAATGTATTTTATTTATATAGCGCTTTCCATATACTCAAAGACGCTTTACAGAGATTTTGAGAACATAGGGAAATTAATAAATAGATAAATAAGTAAATAAATAAATGAACAGAGAAAGGAGGACAGTAGGTGAGGTGACCTTCAGTGGTTGGAGGCAGTGCTGAACAGGTGAGACTTCAGCGATGTTTTGAATGTGGTGAGTGTGGGGGAGTCTCTAACGGTTTGGGGTAGTGAGTTCCATAGGGTGGGAGCAGCGATGGAGAAATTCCAGGATCTGAGTTTGGTCCGGATGTGGGGGGATAGGAGATTGGCAGCGGCAGAGCGGAGGGGTGCAGTGTGGAGTGTGCCTGTGGAGGAGGTCGGTCGGTCAGGTAGGATGGGGCCAGGTTATGGAGGGCTTTGTAGGTTATGAGGAGGATTTTGTACTGGATTCTCTGGGGGATGGGGAGCCAGTGGAGTTTGGAAAGGACGGGGGTGATATGGTCACGGATCGAGGTGTGTGTGAGTAGACGGGCAGCGGAGTTTTGAATGTATTGAAGTTTATTGATGATTTTTGAGGGTGCGCCATAGAGGGAGGCTGTGCAGTAGTCCAGACGGGAGGTGATGAAGGCGTGGATGGATGAGGGTTTCTGCAGCTGTGGAGGAGAGGGAATGGACGAGACGGGCAATGTTTTTGAGGTGGAAGAAGGCTGTCTTTGTGATGTGTTTGATGTGTTCGTCGAAGGAGAGGGTTTGATCAAGGATGATTCCAAGATTCCGGATGTGAGGTGAGGTGGATACTGGGAGACCATCAATGTTGAGGATGAAGTTTTGGGTGGATTTGGTGAGCATTTTTGGACCAATGATGATGATTTCAGATTTGTTGCAATAATAATAATAGACCTACCCTGACTAAATGACCTGAGATAAAATAACAACTCTGATCAGAACGAGAATGGTCGTACGACGATGCTGACTAAGGTTGTACACGAGACACAGGCGGTGGTTGATATAAAACAGAAGGTGATGAGTGGCCGTTAACCAGAAATGGATTGTTGGGCAATGGCGAGGAGAAGGCGAAGTGTGGGGACGGGAGTAAGAACACAAAACACACGCTGATACCGGGTTGCGGGCCGTAGTAATTCTCCGGCATCTGAAATACAAGAGGAGGTCGGGAATACTCAGGTGTCAGAAGACATCCGCGGAGAGAAGGAATATATGTTATGTCAGAAGTTAATGATCTCATCAAAACTCCGATATTGACGAACAACATGCGGTGTGTTATCAATTTCAAACTCAAAGCAACATCGGTGCTGCTCGTCGGCCCACCTGGACATTGGTGCAACGTCGGCCCACCTGGACATTGGTGCAACGTCGGCCCACCTGGACATTGGTGCAGAATCAGTTCCTGCTCAACATTTATTGCACGACAGCTCCCTAACTAAAACATAGCACAAAAAGTAAGGAAATTTGTGTTTGGTAGATTATTTCTTGTTGTAACAATGCTTCTTGGCAATAAATCTTATACCGTTGGAAAGCCTGTTATTTCTCCCTTTTAAATGGTGCCACATTTGTGAGGAACATGCATTTGTGGGATGAGCAGCATAGCTGAGTATGTGGGTTGCGCCCCATGAAAAATCTGCAAATCTTCTCTGCCAATGCCAAACAGCTTATTCTGCTGTTGCTATTGACTCTTGTTTTGAGCTTCTGGTACCCCCAGGTGCTGACAAGAATGGGATGCCATCCCACAACAGTGTGTGCGAGACCAGGCTGGTGACCAGCATGAGGAGGAGGAGGTGCCAGGCTGTTGTGGGGCTGTGAACGTTCTTCCACACGCTACTGTGGCTCCTGTTTATTAAATGAATAAATTGTTAAATTGCCAATATGTCTTGTTTCTTCAGACTTCAATCATCCAATCCACAAACAACACCGAACAAGAGTCAATGGCAGGATAAGCTGTTTGGCATTGGCAGAGAGATTTGGCAGATTTTTCATGGGCGCATCCCACATACTCAGCTCTGCTGCTCATCCCACAAATGCATGTTCCTTACAAATGTGGCACCATTTAAAAGGGAAATAAACAGGCTTTCCAACGGTATAAGATTTATTGCCAAGAAGCATTGTTACAACAAAGAAATAATCTACCAAACACAAAGTTCCTTACTTTTTGTGCTATGTTTATTTATTGCTTCTGTCTCATTGGCATCTGTATTTCCAAACGCTCTAGCTGTAGAACACTTCACCACTAACTCCTTCACTGCTTGTCCCATGTACCCACCACCGTTGGAGTGTAAATTCCTTCCTTCAGTTTCATTTAAATCTTGCCACTCTGACGTGGAGCAATCACATTGAAGCGACACCCTAGAAGGAACACACACGAAAACAAACAGACAATTGTTATGTCCCCTGTTACCCTTGTCAAAATACGGCAACAGAATAAAGGGGAGGCCATTTAAAACTGAGGTAACAAGAAACTTATTCACCCGGAGAGTTGTGAATTTGTGGATTTCTCTGCCACAGAGGGCAGTGGAGGTCAATTCACGTTGATGAATTTGAAAGAGAGTTAGAAGGAGCTCTAGGGGCTAGTGGAATCAATGGATATGGGGAGAAGGCAGGCACAGGTTACTGCTTGTGGATGATGAGCCATGATCACAATGAACGGCGGTGCTGGACCGACGATCCAAATGTCCTCCTCCTGCACCTATTTTCAATGTTTCTACAAGCATATTGTTACTTTTCATAGCAGATTGGTTTGGGAATAACTCTGCCAGGACCGCGAGAAATTGTAGAGGGTTTTAAATCTAGCCCAGTCTATTAGAGACCACAGACCAATGATATTATCCATCTACATTCCACGCTGCATAACATTACCAAACACCCAACATAATCAAAGACTTGGCCAACCCCGCTCAGTTCTTCTTCCCCAACTCCAATCCGGCAATGGGAGAGAAGCTTGAAAGCGCGCATCACCAGACTTACGAATAGGTTCATTTCCTCCGTTATTTGGGCTTATGAACGGTTCCTCCATAGGCTAGGATTCTAATTCAATTTCCTCCTCCCCATCAACGGACATTGAACTTCGTCTGAGTTACAGATGTACAACCATGCGCTGCAGTGCTGATACATGGATTCGGCACGCTGTAACTTCCACTTTGCTCTATCTATTGTCATGTATCATACACCACCGGGACAGGTCCTTCCACCCAGCCTGCCAACGCCGATCAATGTACCCCATCTACAACGTCCCAACTGCCGCCATTGCCGCGAATCACTCTCACCTCTTCCTATATGTGCTTGTCCAAATGTATTTTAAATGATGTTATAGTTTCTATTTCAAATACCTCCTTTTGCAGCTCATTCTATATGTCTGCTACCGCTGTGCGAATCCATACAGTTACCACGCTGTGAGTGGATCCGCATACACAAGTGCCCTTTGTCCACGAGTTTGAACCGATAGTGTCATTTCATAAGAAATGTAATCTCTTTGGATAGCATGCAGAACAAAGTTGTTTGCTGTACCTCGGTACATGCAACAATATTAAACCTAAAACTGAAGCTAAAACCTAAAGCGCCTGTCACATTCAGCAGTGTTTACAACAACACCAAAACCAGCAGGATCTTTCATCGGTCGTAGAAGCATTGCTTCATCCGTCGTTCGAGCATTGCACCTCGGCACAGTAAGTCATATTTCTGCAGGAATTCTTTGCTTTCTGTTTTCACAGAATTCGAGTTCTCCAACTGTACGTGTCCAGTTCTACGGAGAACGCAACGTGACAATATTCAGCATGACATTCTATGCAATGAACTATATTCTGCATTCTGTATCTTCCTCGCTCCATCTCCAGGACTTTAACTGAATGTAACTGATGGTATAACTGATCTGAATGGATAGCGTGCAAACCCACGCATTTCACTGCACCTCGGAACATGTGATGATAATAGACGTAGTCTAACCTCACCTAACCTAATGATCTGACATAAGTAACAACTATGATCAGATCTGAATATTCGAACTAAGATGACTACTAAGATTGTCCATGTAACACAAACTGCATTGATATACAAAAGAAGGTACTGAGTGGGGGTTAACCACAATGAACTGTTGGACAAATGCGAAAACATGACGAGGAGTCGGCACAGGAGGAAGATCACAGTAAAACACCTGATACCGTATCGCGGACCGTATAATGACCGTGAATGTGCATTACTGGAGTATAGACAATAGACAATAGACAACATGTGCAGGAGGAGGCCATTCGGCTCCTCGAGCCTGTACGCACCACCATTCAATGTGATCATGGCTGATCATTCTCAATCAGTCCCCCTTCCTGCCTTCTCCCCATAACCACTGACTCCGCTATCCATCGGAGCTCTATCTAGCTCCTCTCTTGAAAGCGTCCATAAAATTGGCCTCCACTACCTTCTGAGGGAGAGAATTCCACAGATTTACAACTCTCTGAGTGAAAAAACGTTTTCCTCATCTCCATTCCAAATGGCCCACCTCTTATTTTTAAACTGTGGCCCCTGGTTCTGGAATCCCCCAACATTGGAACATGTTTCCTGCCTCCAGCGTGTCCAACGCCTTAATAATCTTATATGATCGGGGACATGTCTGTCTCGACCGCGAGAAATTGCAGGGGAGTTATAAATGGAAGCCTCACACACTGACAGACAGACAGACAGACCCCTACCTTCTGGCACAATCTCCCCCGATGGTAAGCAGGGCGATCAGGATGAGAGTTGCAGGCCAATGGTATCTCTGCTAGAACACAAATACGGCCGTGAGTCTGTGCCTCTTACGGCCACCACTGCCCTTCTGCCCACGATGTCCTGCTGGCCCATGCTGGCCAGCCTGCAGTGCCTCGGCTAGACACTGTGGGAGTCTCGGCCTCCGCCGGGCCCTGGTGAAGCACGCTCCCGGACAACCAGATTTGGTCTCCCAATCTGAGGAAAGACATTCTTTCCATAGAGGGAGTACAGAGAAGGTTCACCAGACTGATCCCTGGGATGGCAGGACTTTCATATGAAGAAAGACTGGATAGACTCGGCTTGTACTCGCTGGAATTTAGAAGAGTGAGGGGGGATCTTATAGAAACTTACAAATTCTTAAGGGGTTGGAGAGGCTAGATGCAGGAAGATGTTCCGATGTTGGGGAAGTCCAGAACAAGGGGTCACACAGTTTAAGGATAAGGGGAAGTCTTTTAGGACCGAGATGAGAACGTTTTTTTTCACACAGAGAGTGGTGAGTCTGTGGAATTCTCTGCCACAGAAGGTAGTTGAGGCCAGTTCATTGGCTATATTTAAGAGGGAGTTAGATGTGGCCCTTGGGGCTAAAGGGATCAGGGGGGTATGGAGAGAGGCAGGTACAGGTTACTGAGTTGGATGATCAGCCATGATCATATTGAATGGCGGTGCATACAGGCTCGAAGGGCCGAATGGCCTACTCCTGCACCTATTTTCTATGTCTGTTTCTATGTCTTAGCAATCATATCCAGACCCCCCGACCCCACACCAACAAACTCATCGGGGAGGCAGGCTCCGTGCTGGGGGCGGAGTTGGAGTTGGGTTCACGGGGGGTCTTGGCGGGACGATGGTCCTCAAACTGCAGAGCATCCTGGACATATACTGCTCACCCCCCCCTCCATGACACACCGGCCAAACTGAGGGGCACCTTCAGCAACAGACTGGTCCTACCAAGATGCAGCACAGAACGCCACAGGAGATCCTTCTACCCTGTGGCTATCAAACCGTACAACCCCTCCCCCTGCTGTGGTGGCTAGACTGAGACTGACTCCCCCCTCCAATCCTTGCACAACCCCAATACCAAACCAGCAGGATCTTTCATCGGTCGTAGAAGCATTGCTTCATCCGTCGTTCGAGCATTGCACCTCGGCAAAGTAAGTCATATTTTTGCAGGAATTCTTTGCTTTCTGTTTTCACAGAATTCGAGTTCTCCAACTGTACGTGTCCAGTTCTACGGAGAACGCAACGTGACAATATTCAGCATGACATTCTATGCAATGAACTATATTCTGCATTCTGTATCTTCCCCGCTCCATCTCCAGGACTTTAACTGAATGTAACTGATGGTATAACTGATCTGAATGGATAGCGTGCAAACCCACGCCTTTCACTGCACCTCGGAACATGTGATGATAATAGACGTAGTCTAACCTCACCTAACCTAATGATCTGAAATAAGTAACAACTATGATCAGATCTGAATATTCGAACTAAGATGACTACTAAGATTGTCCATGTAACACAAACTGTATTGATATACAAAAGAAGGTACTGAGTGGGGGTTAACCACAAATGAACTGTTGGACAAATGCGAAGACATGACGAGGAGTCGGCACAGGAGGAAAATCACAGTAAAACACCTGATACCGTATCACGGACCGTATTAATGACCGTGAATGTGCATTACTGGGAGTATAGACAATAGACAATAGACAATATGTGCAGGAGGAGGCCATTTCGGCTCCTCGAGCCAGCACCACCATTCAATGTGATCATGGCTGATCATTCTCAATCAGTCCCCCTTCCTGCCTTCTCCCCATAACCCCTGACTCCGCTATCCCTCGGAGCTCTATCTAGCTCTCTCTTGAAAGCGTCCATAAAATTGGCCTCCACTACCTTCTGAGGGAGAGAATTCCACAGATTTACAACTCTCTGAGTGAAAAACGTTTTCCTCATCTCCATTCCAAATGGCCCACCTCTTATTTTTTAAACTGTGGCCCCTGGTTCTGGAATCCCCCAACATTGGGAACATGTTTCCTGCCTCCAGCGTGTCCAATGCCTTAATAATCTTATATGATCGGGGACATGTCTGTCTCGACCGCGAGAAATTGCAGGGAGTTATAAATGGAAGCCTCACACACTGACAGACAGACAGACAGACAGACCCCTACCTTCTGGCACAATCTCCCCCGATGGTAAGCAGGGCGATCAGGATGAGAGTTGCAAGCACAATGGTCTCTCTGCTAGAACACAAATACGGCCGTGAGTCTGTGACTCTTACCGCCACCACTGCCCTTCTGCCCACGATGTCCCCTGCTGGCCCATGCTGGCCAGCCTGCAGTGCCTCGGCTAGACACTGTGGGAGTCTCGGCCTCCGCCGGGCCCTGGTGGAAGCACGCTCCCGGGACAACCAGATTTGGTCTCCCAATCTGAGGAAAGACATTCTTTCCATAGAGGGAGTACAGAGAAGGTTCACCAGACTGATCCCTGGGATGGCAGGACTTTCATATGAAGAAAGACTGGATAGACTGGGCTTGTACTCGCTGGGATTTAGAAGATTGAGGGGGGATCTTATAGAAACTTACAAAATTCTTAAGGGGTTGGATGCAGGAAGATTGTTCCCGATGTTGGGGAAGTCCAGAACAAGGGGTCACACAGTTTAAGGATAAGGGGGAAGTCTTTTAGGACCGAGATGAGAACGTTTTTTTCACACAGAGAGTGGTGAGTCTGTGGAATTCTCTGCCACAGAAGGTAGTTGAGGCCAGTTCATTGGCTATATTTAAGAGGGAGTTAGATGTGGCCCTTGTGGCTAAAGGGATCAGGGGGTATGTAGAGAAGGCAGGTACGGGATACTGAGTTGGATGATCAGCCATGATCATATTGAATGGCGGTGCATACAGGCTCGAAGGGCCGAATGGCCTACTCCTGCACCTATTTTCTATGTCTGTTTCTATGTCTTAGCAATCATATCCAGACCCCCGACCCCACACCAACAAACTCATCGGGGAGGCCGGCTCCGTGCTGGGGGCGGAGTTGGAGTTGGGTTCACGGGGGGTCTTGGCGGGGACGATGGTCCTCAAACTGCAGAGCATCCTGGACAATACTGCTCACCCCCCCCCCCCCTCCATGACACACCGGCCAACCTGAGGGGCACCTTCAGCAACAGACTGGTCCTACCAAGATGCAGCACAGAACGCCACAGGAGATCCTTCTACCCTGTGGCTATCCACCGTACAACCCCTCCCCCTGCTGTCGTGGGCTAGACTGAGACTGACTCCCCCTTCCAATCCTTGCACAACCCCAATACTTCGCGCTCATCACTTTAACTTCATGTATCATGCGTTTTTATGACTGTTGGCAGATCAATTTCCCTCCCGGGATAAATAAAGTTCTGTGGTATCATAGACAAGAGACAATAGGTGCAGGAGTAGGCCATTCGGCCTTCGAGCCAG
>NC_135991.1:510674-514564 GCF_053455715.1 Rhinoraja longicauda
GCGGTGGTTGCAAAGACCAGGAATTGGACAGTCGTGCACACGGGAGTAATGTTGAGAAAAGAATAGGGGAGGTAAATTGGAATAGTCTTACTTAGAAAGGGATCAGTGATGCCGACCAGGAGATCAGACGCTGCCATGGCCACCAGGTAGCGTGTGATGCATTTGGAGAGTCCGCATTTACCTCGACAGAGTATCACTATCGCCAACAGGTTCACTGTGAAGGGGAGAAGAAATATTACTGACACAAGACCTGCACAAATGTATCTGAGCAACATTGTCTGATTGGAAGGTTTTTCAAACTTGGATGCGTTGACCAAATGACCCGAAAATGCTCAGAGACTGCAGCGTTTGGGTCACGGTGCGCACGCAACCCATCAAACGCCAATGTATATTAGGTTCACAGCTTTTAATTCCGTCCACATTCTCATCAACCTGCCCTCCAGATTGCAGCATCCATCCACACTCAGGCCCGTATTGTAGTGGGAGAACCATTAATAGGCAGGTCAACTGCACGTGGGAGGAAAGACGAGCGCAGCCAGGAATAGCGCGGAGTCGGAGGACGACCGATGAAACATTGCACATGTGGAGATTGAACCTGCATCTCCGGAACTGTGCGACATCGGCAGTGCTGACTGTGGCGCGGTGGCGAGGATGTAGAGAGAGTGGCGCAGTCCAGGATAAACAACGGGCATGACGTACACACTGCGGCAGTTACAGAAGGAAAATGGATATCTGACGAAATTAAACAAGTTAATTATTGAAACAGAAATAAAATGTTTGTTTTAACGTCGGCAGCGCCGGAGTACTTCACGGAATGTCTCACAGCATGAGCACGTACATGAAAATCAAAGACAAAACAAATTACCGAAAACACGACAGTCGCTATGGTAGGGTGATATATATCTTCAATTCGGATAGATCAATGATATCCCATAGCTGTGAGACACAATTAACTCCTGTAGCTCCGTCAGTCCGTCATCGCCGCAGCTCTGTGGACCTGCCTTCTGGTGCGCACCGAGATATACAGAGCGATAGGTCTCCAGCGACAAGAACTCATACCTGCTGATCATCATTAGTGACGCTCAAGAAACAAACACCTTACGTCACTGCCATTGACTGCCCACCATGGGAGATGACAAGCAAATAACTTGAGGATCGAGTAAAAAAACAAAGCGGGTCGCTGAAAAAGGAGTCTGAATAATGGTCACTATCCGAAACGTCATATCACATCATATATATAATAATAATAATAATAATAATACATTTTATTTATATAGACGCTTTTCATATACTCAAAGACGCTTTACAGAGATTTTGAGAACATAGGGAAATTAATAAATAGATAAATAAGTAAATAAATAAATGAACAGAGAAAGGAGACCAGTAGGTGAAGTGACCTTCAGTGGTTGAAGGGCAGTGCTGAACAGGTGAGACTTCAGCGATGTTTTGAATGTGGTGAGTGTGGGGGAGTCTCTAACGGTTTGGGGTAGTGAGTTCCATAGGGTGGGAGCAGCGATGGAGAAAGCCCTGTCCCCCCATGATCTGAGTTTAGTCCGGATGTGGGGGGATAGGAGATTGGCAGCGGCAGAGAGCGGAGGGTGCAGGTGGGAGTGTGCCTGTGGAGGAGGTCAGTCAGGTAGGATGGGGCCAGGTTATGGAGGGCTTTGTAGGTTATGAGGAGGATTTTGTACTGGATTCTCTGGGGATGGGGAGCCAGTGGAGTTTATAAAGGACGGGGGTGATATGGTCACGGATCGAGGTGTGTGTGAGTAGACGGGCAGCGGAGTTTTGAATGTATTGAAGTTTATTGATGAATTTTTGAGGGTGCGCCATAGAGGAGGCTGTTGCAGTAGTCCAGACGGGAGGTGATGAAGGCGAGGATGAGGGGTTCTCTGCAGCTGTGGAGGAGAGGGATGGACGGAGACGGGCAATGTTTTTGAGGTGGAAGAAGGCTGTCTTTGTGATGTGTTTTGATGTGTTTGTCGAAGGAGAGGGTTTGATCAAGGATGATTCCAAGATTCCGGATGTGAGGTGAGGTGGATACTGGGAGGGACCATCAATGTTGAGGATGAAGTTTTGGGTGGATTTGGTGAGCTTTTTTGGACCAATGATGATGATTTCAGATTTGTTGCAATTGAGTTTGAGGAAGTTTGATTGAAGCCAAGATTTTATTTCAGTAATGCAGTTTGGTCAGTGTAGTAGAGGTGTGTGGTGGAAACAGGCCTTTTCGGCCCTCCAAGTCCGTGCCGCCCCAGTGATCCCCGTACATTAACACTATCCTACACTAGGACAATTTTTACATTTAACCAGCCAATTAACCTACATACCTGTACGTCTTTGGAGTGTGGGAGGAAACCGAAGATCTCGGAGAAAACCCACGCAGGTCACGGGGAGAAGGTTACAAACTCCTTACGGTGCAGCACCCGTAGTCAGGATCGAACCTGAGGTCTCCGGCGCTGCATTCGCTGTAAAGCAGCAACTCTACCGCTGTCATCTCCACACGTTCTCCAAAAATGCTGCCTGACCCTCTGTTACACCAGCACTTTATGTATGTTTCACTGAAAGTAAGAATTCATGCTTTCCAATGAATTGATGGTCCATGACACTAGGTTATTTCATTTAATGTTGGTGTGATTTCGATGAGTATCACCATTGATCCCATCTACCACTCCAGCTATCGTATTTTATTTCCAAAAATAAATCATCATTCACGCCACGGTGTCCCCTGATATTGCAAGACAGATACTGAAATATTCGTTTGAATTTCCATTCGACATTTCTTCCTCACATTTTTGACCACGAATAGTAGTGGTGATATAATGCTGCTTCCCTGCCTTGATAACCGCATCTGCTCCAACAGTCCCCGGTCCAGGCGTGCTTCTCACACACTCCCTTCCTTCCATTAATCCCAGTTCCACTGAATATCGACCCTGATAAAATATTACTTTCGAAGATAATAACAAGCATCTGCAATTACTGGTTTATGCCAAAGATAAACACAAAACACTGGAGTAGCTATGCGGGGCAATGTATATTTTATAATATTTTATATAATGGCAGTTTCTATACCGTCTCAAAGTCCAACTTCGATAGCCATTACTGCTCGGGATGGAGTGGAGGTATGGCTGATGCAAACACCGCACTCTGAGATAAACAAAAACAAATACTCCAAACGCTGTTTCTTGACTAATTGGTCTTTATTAACGTAGCACACATCAAAAGAGTAATTCATAACTTTTCGTTCTTATCAACTGTTTCATCTGCAAACAATACAGTCGAGATTGTGTAGTCGTGTGTTCGTGGTTGTGGTAGTGTGGTCGTATGGTTAAAAACTGTATTCTCTCCATCCTCCGAGACTGAACTGACACCCAATCTCTCTGGCTACGGTAGCCTCCTCAGATGTAGGCACTCCTCATTACGTATCAAATCACACCCACAAACATGCAACAACAAAAAAACAGAAACTAGAAATATTAAACAAAGCCATAATATAATGATAGTAACCAATTTAAGCGTAATTGGCTCCTACACATCGGCCCCTAATTGTTCTCCGTATACACCGAAGCAATTATCAATAGATATTAAACGGAACAATAAAAGCTTACGAAGTTGCGACAACATGTGACTTCTTCCTCAATGCCCGATCTGTTCATAAATATGGCGTCACAGCAATGTTGAAATATGAAAGTTTTTCGAGAGAATAATAGGATGCTTAGCCTCTTCAGGCATCGCTAGTTTATTCAGGCGACCAGCTAGTCTCAGAATTCCTTTATCCAGTATTGGATCAAGCCTATATAAATGACAACTTCTTTTAACATCATGCTCACCAGATTGTAATGTTGATAGCGCTTCCTTGTATCCTTGTCTTTGACAGAAAGAGGAGGCTGCAT
>NC_135991.1:515064-534482 GCF_053455715.1 Rhinoraja longicauda
ACCGTGTGACATCACTAAACGATGTGACCGTGTGACGTCACTAAAACGATGTGACCGTGTGACGTCACTAAACGATGTGACCGTGTGATGTCACTAAACGATGTGACCGTGTGACGTCACTAAACGATGTGACCGTGTGACGTCACTAAACGATGTGACCGTGTGATGTCACTAAACGATGTGACCGTGTGATGTCACTAAAACGATGTGACCGTGTGAGATCTTAATCACTGGGTACCGTAAGGGCTAGTGAATGAAACCCAGCAGAGGAGTAGGAATCAGAGGCGGGATCAACAAACCAGCCTCTCGACCCTGAACACCGCTTGGGCCAGGCTCAAGGGGCTTACAAAGCACCACGAGGTCAGGTATATACACGGATGACTATATAACCTGCCTCAGATGAGTCTCTGCTGAGTTTTCGCCCTGACAGTTGTTATAAATTGACAAAAGGGGGGAATGAGGAATAAAGATAAAATACGAAGCAAGTCTGATCAAGTCAAGGACTAAAAAGATAGCCGTCTGGGTAAAGGTTAATTAGAAACAATTTTCACTGCTTGCTTTGCTATTGTCTGATATATCTCTGCTCGTAAGCGAGAAGTTGTGAAACCATGGACGGTTGAGAAGTGATTAACATCCTAATCACAGAATGTTCCAGCAGATACAACAATAGGATGTACGGGACCGGTCGTAACTGGGGACTGGGAAGTGCCTACGGGCTAGTTGTGATTGGATGAACATGTTGGAACAATGTCTCTCAATTGAACAATGCCCCTCAATTGTGCCCCCACCATTCTATTGTTTGGAAACAATATAAACATTGTCTTGGTATGTATGAGTATGTTTGTCCAGCCTGTTTCGGAGACCGTGAGCGCTGTGGGAGCAGAATTGGAGGAATCATCGCAGCGCTGCATTAAAGGTTTGAATTGAAGAGCAAGTGTTTGGATCAATTATTATTGAACTAGATTGACATAAAGAACCGGAATCGTCACAAGGATACCCAGATCTCTTTGTACTTCCCCATTTCCTAACTTGACACCATTCAGATAATAATCTGCTTTCCTGTTCTTTCCACCAAAGTGGATAGATAACCTCACATTTACCCACATTAACCTGCATCTGACATGCATCTGCCCACTCACACAACCTGTCCAAATCACCCCGCATCCTCACAGCATCATCCTCACGGTTCACACTGCCACCCAGCTTTGTGTCATCCGCAAATTTGCTAATGTTTGAACATTAACAATTGAACGAATAACACATAATGCTCCAAATTAAATTTAAATTGCTTGCTTCAAATCTAAGAAAGAGGCAGTTGATATACTCTGCTGTGCCCTGCGCCCAGTGGGAAATATTAGTTCCAGTCGGTGAACACGAAGGCTGATTATTATCTGAATGTTGTCTGATTAGGAAGAAGGGGAGGTGCAACGAGACCAAGGCGTCCTTGCATGTCACTCACTGAAAGTAAGCATACAGGTACAGCAGGCAGCGAAGAAAGCTCATGGCATGTTGGCCTTCATAGCGACAGGATTTGAGTACAGGAGCAAGGAGGTCACATCCGGAGTATTGCGAGCAGTTTTAGTATTCAAATTTGAGGAAGGCCAGTCTTGCTATTGCGGGAGTGCAGCGTAACCAGGTTCACCAGGTTAATCCCCGGGATGGCGGACTGATGATAAAGAATGAATCGACTGGGCTTAAATTTACTGGAATTTAGAAGGATGAGAGTGGATCGAATAGAAACATGTAAAATTCTTAAGGGATTGGACAAGCGAGATGTAGGGGGGAAATGACCATTTTGGGTGAGTCCAGAACCAGGACTCACAGTTTAAGAATAAAGGGTAGGCCATTTAAGACTGTGATGAGGAAAAACGTTTTCACCCAGAGAGTTGTGAATATGTGGAATTCTCTGCCACAGAAGGCATTGCTTTCACTGGATGTATTCAAGGGACATGGGGGTCTTGGGGTTAACGGTGTCAAACGATATGGGATATGGGGAGAAGCTAGGAACAGGGTACTGATTCTGGATGATCAATCATGAATGGGCTACTCCTACAACACTTTTCTATGTTTTCTAAGACAAGGTGAAGCTCTGCTCAATCTGCAGTTTATTTTGTGGTGAATGGTATCAGACCAGTCGACAGGTTGATGTTAATCAGACAACAAGGTTTGTCTGGAGGCAAATGACCAACTCATCCTTGTGACCTGTCCACAAGGCAATTCAGAGAGCGCTGCCACGCACACCGACCATGTCTTTGCCTATTTATCATGAAATGCATGAGAACATGTTTCCCTTCATGCTGTGTACACCTGGTACACGTAGAAACTGAAAAAAACACTTTACTTAAGCAGTTGACAGGCAGATGTTTGAGCTAATCTTGGTCTTGGTCTTGGTTATTGGTCCTCCAAAATATTCCAAATGGAATTTAAACTGGAGGTGGCAGAGTATGGACTTAAGCAAGAAGGGCTTCTTGGAGAAGAGCTGCCTGGAGTGTAGTTGCGTCAGGTTGAGTAACTATAGTAGTGTGAAGACTATTCCATGCTTTCATTGTGCGAGGGAAGCATGAATTGCTATAAACATCTGTCTTGATAGCTGGGATCTCAAATTGAATCGAATGCCATCATCTACTCCTGATGGGTTTGGGTTTGGTGTAGATGTGGTAATCTATGTCGAGCTGACCATTTAACATTTTGTAAAAACAGGTCAAACGGCGGGCTTTACGTCTGTCTTGGAGAGTGTTCCACCCCAATAAATTTCGAAGTTCGGTAACACTCGCTTCTCTCTCACAGGTATTTGTAACAAAACGAGCTGCCTGCCTTTGGACACGTTCGATCGAAGAAATGTTTTTAATTGTGTATGGGTCCCATGCTGCAACTGCCTAGTCCAAAAGTAGTCTGAAGCAGTCCCGTAGTCCTGGCTTGCCCAAACTCCCCCGACAGCTCCGAAACCTGTTTCCGGGCAACAATTCAAGTCAAGTCAATTCAAGTTTATTTGTCACATACACATACACGATGTGCAGTGAAATGAAAGTGGCAATGCCTGTGGATTGCGCACAAAAAAGAATTACAGTTACAGCATATAAATAAAGTTAATAAGTTACTATCGTGTAGACAAAAATTTAATCTCTGGAGTTATAAAAGTTGACAGTCCTGATGGCCTGTGGGAAGAAACTCCGTCTCATCCTCTCCGTTTTCACAGCGTGACAGCGGAGGCGTTTGCCTGATCGTAGCATCCGGAACACTCCGTTACTGGGATGGCAGGGGTCCCTCATGATCTTGCTTGCTCTGAATCTGCACTTCCTGATGTATAGGTCCTGCAGGGGGACGAGTGGAGTTCCCATGGTACGTTCTGCCGAACGCACTACTCTCTGCAGGGCCATCCTGTCCTGGGCAGAGCTGTTCCCAAACCAGACTGTGATGTTGCCGGACAGGATGCTCTCTACAGCCCCAGAGTAGAAGCAATGAAGGATCCTCAGAGACACTCTGAATTTCCTCAGTTGTCTAAGGTGGTAAAGGCGCTGCTTTGCCTTCCCCACCAGTGCGGCAATGTGCGTTGCCCATGTCAGATCCTCTGTGATGCGGACTCCCAAGTATTTAAAACTGATCACCCTATCCACAGTAGACCCATTTATCTCCAGTGGCGTGTACGTCCTTGGATGTTTCGCCCTTCTGAAGTCCACAATCAGCTCCTTCGTTTTAGTGACATTCAAGAGGAGGCTATTGTCCTGACACCAGAGTGCCAGATCAGCCACCTCCTCCCGGTAGTGAGATATCCTGGGTAAGGGTGTACATGTATTCAAAGGAAGTACATTTATTCAATGTTATCATTGAGGTCAGTGATGGGTATGGATAAACAGTGACATTGTCAGTGCGGTCAGTGGTGCGTCGGTAACAGCAATCACATTATCAGTGTGGTCAGTAATGGGTCTGGATAAGCAGTGACATTATCAGTGTGGGACAATAACTGCTGATGCTGGTACAAAATCGAAGGTATCACAAAATGCTGGAGTAACAGCAGGTCAGGCAGCATCTAGGAGAGAGGGAATGGGTGACGTTTCGGGTCGAGACCCTTCTTCGGACTGATGTCAGGGGGCGGGACAAAGAAAGGATATAGGTGGAGACAGGAAGACAGTGGGAGAACTGGGAAGGGGAGGGGAAAGAGGGGGGAAATAGAGAGACACAGGAACTATCTAAAGTTGGAGAAGTCAATGTTCATACCATTGGGCTGCAAGCTGCCCAAGCGAAATATGAGGTGCTGTTCCTCCAATTTCCAGTGGGCCTCACAATGGCACTGGATGAGGCCCATGACAGAAAGGTCAGACTCGAAATGGGAGGGGGAGTTGAAGTGCTCAGCCACAGGGAGATCAGGTTAGTAAAGGCGGACTGAGCAAAGGTTTATTTGACACATTTTTACGACACATAATTTGACACATTATCAGTGTGGTCAGTGATGGGTCTTGATAAGCCGTGCCATTATCAGTGTGGTCAGTGGTGGGTCTGGACAAGCCGTGACATTATCAATGTGGTCAGTGATGGGTCCGGATATGGGTCCGGATGGTTTCAGGTCGACACCCTGCTTCAGACTGACAAGTAAGAAGGATCTCGAACCGAAACGTCACCTATAACTTTTTTTAGAGATGCTGCCTGCCGGCTGAGGTACTCCAGCATTTTGTGTCTATCTTCGACTTAATTGCTGTGCGCATTTGTCAAGTAATTGTAGAGTGCATACCCCCTTTCACGGCGCTAACTGAGACACGTTGAAACGGAAAGATGCAGTTTTGAGATCAGAGACAGAAATTTCTTGACCAGCCGAACATAGACTTCCAACTTCTATATTTATTTACCTGACTGATGAGGGTCGATGCCTTAAATCCTCTGCACCACCTATTTACCTGTGATGCCTCTTACACAGATCTGTGAAAGTTTAATCCATCTGCTCGACCAAACTCCCCAGTGAAGGTCAGGACCTGAATTGACTTCCCAAAATAAACACTTCCCACTTCTCTGAAATAAGCCCCATCAGCTGCCTGATTCCTCAGCTGAAAAAAACCTCCCTGCGATAATTCTTGACAACCATCTAAACTGGCTGCAAAGAGAAACCAGGTAACTATGGACAAGTCATACT
Source organism: Rhinoraja longicauda (assembly GCF_053455715.1). Taxonomy (NCBI): domain Eukaryota; kingdom Metazoa; phylum Chordata; class Chondrichthyes; order Rajiformes; family Arhynchobatidae; genus Rhinoraja; species Rhinoraja longicauda. Next base: position 520,187 of record NC_135991.1, read on the forward strand.
AGCATGCTAACTAATGCGCCCCCCCCCACCGACCTTTAAACCTTTAACTAATGCGCCCCCCCGTACCTTTAAGAAATGCGCTCCCCCCCGGACCTTTAACTAATGCGCTCCCCCCACGGACTAACTAATGCCCCCCCGGACCTTTAACTAATGCACTCCCCCCGAAACCTTTAACTAATGCGGCCCCCCCAACCCCCAGAACTTTAGCTGATGCGCTCCTCCCACGGATCTTTAACTAATGCACTCCCCCACCCCCCCCACCCCCAGACCTCTAACCGATGCGCTTCCCCCCACGGACCTTTAACTAATGCGCCCCCCCCTCCGGACCTTTAACTAATGCGCACCCCTCCCCCCGGACCTTTATCTAATGCGCCCTCCCCCCGGAACTTTAATACGCTCCCCCCCGGACCTTTAACTAATGCGCTCCCCCGCCCCCCTCGGACCTTTAACTAATGCGCTCCCCCCCTGGGCCTTTAACAAATGCGCTCCCCCCGCATCTTTAACTAATGCGCTCCCCCCCCGGACCTTTAACTAATGCGCTCCCCCCTCTAGACCTTTAACTAATGTGCTCGCCCCCACGGACCGAAAACGAATGCGCTCCCCCGGACCTTTAACTAATGCGCTCCCCCCCGGACGGAAAACGAATGCGCTCCCGCCCCCCAACGGACCTTTAACTAATGCGCTCCCCCTCACCCGGACCTTTAACTAATGCGCTCCCCCCTCCCGGAACATTAACTAATGCGCTCCCCCCCTGCACCTTTAACTAATGCACTCCCCCCCCCCCGGACCGAAACTAATGCGCTCCCCCCTGGACATTTAACTAATGCTCTCCCCCCCCCTCGAACCTTTCACTAATGCGCTCCCCCCCGGACCTTTAACTAATGCGCCCCCCCGGGCCTTTAAATAATGCGCTCCCCTCCCCCGGATCTTTAACTAATGCGTTCCCCTCCCCCGGACCTTTAACTAATTCACGCTTTCCCCACCCCCGGGAGCACCGCCGGCTGTCCCGCCGTGCTTCGCGCCTGACATTCCTGAGCGCCGGGAGGTGTAGACGCTTCTTCCGCTCCAAGAGGGGAGGGAACCCTGCCGGCTGACGGGACGGCCGTGCTCAATGCCTTCCTCCCCCTTAACTCTCCCTTTCCCTCTCCCCTTTCCTCTCCTCTTTCCAATGGGGGTAGGGGGCGAGGTGAGGGGCGGGGGTGACGAGAGCGTCAGGTGGGGAGGATGGGGAGGAGGAAGGGGGAAGGAGAAGGAGGGAGGAGGAGAGGGAGAGGGGAGGGTGAGGAAGGGGTGGGGTGGAGGGGGTGGGGATGGAGTGGGTGAGGGGTTATGGGGAAGAGGAGCGGGTATGGGGGGAGGAGGGGGGGGATGGAGCGGTGAGGGGTGGTGGGGTGAGGAGGAGTACGGGGATCGCGTAGGTGAGAAGGGGTGGGGGAGGCGGAAGTGTGGGGGAGGAGGAGGAGGGGGTTGGGGGGGAGGAGTGGGCCGAGTAGGTAAGGGGGTGGTGGGTGGGGATGGAGGAGGGGGGGTGGGAGGAGAATGGGGGGGAGGGGGAGATGGAGGCGGGTTAGGAGGAGGAGGGTGGTTCAAGTGGATGGAGGGGATGTTGGGAACTTTTTGGAAATTAGTAATCACTCAGTAAAGATGATAGAAGGGCACCATTGCCTAGACTTACCTTTCAAACAAGAAAGTGTTAGTCTGCCGATTAACCGCTGCATTGCAGAACAACGCCTTTAGGATCTGATACGCGTTTGGCAAGAATACAAAATTTCATGAAGAATATACACCTTTCCTCACGGAGATGATTAATAATGGTTATGCTGAAATGGTACTAGAAGACCAGCTGAATCGATGTGATGGAGAGCTTTGGTACATCCCACACATTGGGGGTATCATTCAAATAAAGGAACTTTAAGAGTGCTCTTCGACTGTGCTACGGTTTTCAAGGGTAAATCACTTAATTGTCACCTGCTGAAGGATCCAGACCGAACGAACTCAATCATCGGAGTTCTTTTCGGATTCAGATGAGCGCCGGTGGCTTTGATGGCGGATATCAAGGCAATGTTTCATCAGGTCAAGGTATCGGAAAAGCATGTTAACTCCTTGCGATTCCTATGGTGGCCGGATGGTGATGCACCACAAGATCTCGTTGAATACAGGAGTAGTGTCATCACCAAGTTATACAAACTTCGCATTGAGGAAAAGCGCCGAGGACAATGAAGCTCACTTTCCAGAAGAAGTGACAAACACCGTAAAGAGCTATTTCTATGTGGACGATTGTTTAAAATCCATGTCGATGGAACAGGAAGCAATCCAAATGGTAAAACATCTGACTTCCCTCTGCAATAAGGGAGGATTCATGCTATCGAAATGGATCAGCAACAGCCGTGCTGTATTGGAAACCATTCCACTAGATAACAGATCCAAGGAGACCCGGGAGTTGGATTTGAACAAAGACAATCTGCCCATGGAGAGAGCTTTGCGATTGCACTGGTGCGTTGAAACAGATGTATTCAAGTTCATAATTTCGATTCAAGAACGACCATGTACAAGACGGAGAATCCTGTCCGTGCTTGGTTCTCTTTACGACGCGTTGGGATTTCTTGCACCATTTACACTACCAGCCAAGTAATTTTTACAAGATGTCTGCAAGAAGAAATTTGAATGGGATGAGAGTACAATGCAAATCTTCTCTCAGCGACCGACAGAGTGGTTAGTAGATCTCGACAAGATCTCGGAGTTCAGGGTGGACCGGTGTATGAAGCCTACAAACTTTGGCCGAATCAAATTTGCACAGCTGCATTATTTGTCTGACGCAAGTGAAAATTCTTACGGTACAGTTTCATATCTAAGACTGGAAACTGATAACAATGAAGTACATGCTGCATTCTTAATGGGAAAGGCCAGAGTGGCACCAATGAAGCAAATGACCAGAATGAAGCTTGCAGCCGCAGTCTTAGCTGTCAGAATTTACATATTACTGCAAACAGAACAGCAGCTTAAGCTGGAGGAATCTACCTTCTGGACTGATAGCATGACAGTGCTTAAGTACATCAACAATGAAAACAAACGCCATTATCAAGGATCCATTGGATTGAACAAACTATTTAATAAACAATAGACAATAGACCATAGACAATAGGTGACGGAGTAGGCCATTCGGCCCTTCGAGCCAGCACCACCATTACATGTGATATATTACCATTTCTCCTCATGGAATAAGTTAAAAGCTGTGGTAGCTTGGTTTCTTAAAGTAAATACAATGCTTTTGCAGCGGACTCGTAAGAGAAAGGAAACTCGGGCTGCTATGAGCAGCCTTGAAACAGATTCTGACAAGCTGAAAGAAAAGGTTGACAAAGAGATGCAAGTCTTTAAGGCCTCATTCCGGGGACAATGCTCATGTCATGATAATCTTTTTAAGGCAGAAAATGCAGCCTTCTCTTTCTGTCAAAGACAAGGATACAAGGAAGCGCTATCAACATTACAATCTGGTGAGCATGATGTTAAAAGAAGTTGTCATTTATATAGGCTTGATCCAATACTGGATAAAGGAATTCTGAGACTAGCTGGTCGCCTGAATAAACTAGCGATGCCTGAAGAGGCTAAGCATCCTATTATTCTCTCGAAGAACTTTCATATTTCAACATTGCTGTGACGCCATATTTATGAACAGATCGGGCATTGAGCAAGAAGTCACATGTTGTCGCAACTTCGTAAGCTTTAATTGTTCCGTTTAATATCTATTGATAATTGCTTCGGTGTATACGGAGAACAATTAGGGGCCGATGTGTAGGAGCCAATTACGCTTAAATTGGTTACTATCATTATATTATGGCTTTGTTTAATATTTCTAGTTTCTGTTTTTTTGTTGTTGCATGTTTGTGGGTGTGATTTGATACGTAATGAGGAGTGCCTACATCTGAGGAGGCTACCGTCGCCAGAGAGATTGGGTGTCAGTTCAGTCTCGGAGGATGGAGAGAATACAGTTTTTAACCATACGACCACACTACCACAACCACGAACACACGACTACACAATCTCGACTGTATTGTTTCCAGAAGAAACAGTTGATAAGAACGAAAAGTTATGAATTACTCTTTTGATGTGTGCTACGTTAATAAAGACCAATTAGTCAAGAAACAGCGTTTGGAGTATTTGTTTTTGTTATCTCAGAGTGCGGTGTTTGCATCAGCCATACCTCCACTCCATCCCGAGCAGTAATGGCTATCGAAGTTGGACTTTGAGACGGTATAGAAACTGCCATTATATAAAATATTATAAAATATACATTGCCCCGCTTAGCTACTCCAGTGTTTTGTGTTTATCTTTGGCATAAACCAGTAATTGCAGATGCTTGTTATTATCTTCGAAAGTAATATTTTATCAGGGTCGATATTCAGTGGAACTGGGATTAATGGAAGGAAGGGAGTGTGTGAGAAGCACGCCTGGACAGGGGACTGTTGGAGCAGATGCGGTTATCAAGGCAGGAAAGCAGCATTATATCACCACTACTATTCGTGGTCAAAAATGTGAGGAAGAAATGTCGAATGGAAATTCAAACGAATATTTCAGTATCTGTCTTGCAATATCAGGGACACCGTGGCGTGAATGATGATTTATTTTTGGAAATAAAATACGATAGCTGGAGTGGTAGATGGGATCAATGGTGATACTCATCGAAATCACACCAACATTAAATGAAATAACCTAGTGTCATGGACCATCAATTCATTGGAAAGCATGAATTCTTACTTTCAGTGAAACATACATAAAGTGCTGGTGTAACAGAGGGTCAGGCAGCATTTTTGGAGAACGTGTGGAGATGACAGCGGTAGAGTTGCTGCTTTACAGCGAATGCAGCGCCGGAGACTCAGGTTCGATCCTGACTACGGGTGCTGCACTGTAAGGAGTTTGTACGTTCTCCCCGTGACCTGCGTGGGTTTTCTCCGAGATCTTCGTTTTCCTCCCACACTCCAAAGACGTACAGGTATGTAGGTTAATTGGCTGGGTAAATGTAAAAATTGTCCCTAGTGTAGGATAGTGTTAATGTACGGGGATCACTGGGCGGCACGGACTTGGAGGGCCGAAAAGGCCTGTTTCCGGCTGTATATATATATGATGTGATATGACGTTTCGGATAGTGACCGTTATCCAGACTCCTTTTTCAGCGACCCGCTTTGTTTTTTTACTCGATCCTCAAGTTATTTGCTTGTCATCTCCCATGGTGCAGTCAATGGCAGTGACGAAAGGTGTTTGTTTCTTGAGCGTCACTAATGATGATCAGCAGGTATGAGTTCTTGTCGCTGGAGACCTATCGCTCTGTATATCTCGGTGCGCACCAGAAGGCAGTGCCACAGAGCTGCGGCGATGACGGACTGACGGAGCCACAGGAGTTAATTGTGTCTCACAGCTATGGGATATCCATTGATCTATCGAATTGAAGATATATATTTCCCTACCATAGCGACTGTCGCTGTTTTCGGTAATTTGTTTTGTCTTTGATTTTCATGTACGTGCTCATGCTGTGAGACATTCCGTGAAGTACTCCGGCGCTGCCGACGTTAAACAAACATTTTATTTCTGTTTCAATAATTAACTTGTTTAATTTCGTCAGATATCCATTTTCCTTCTGTAACTGCCGCAGTGTGTACGTCATGCCCGTTGTTTATCCTGGACTGCGCCACTCTCTCTACATCCTCGCCACCGCGCCACAGTCAGCACTGCCGATGTCGCACAGTTCCGGAGATGCAGGTTCAATCTCCACATGTGCAATGTTTCATCGGTCGTCCTCCGACTCCGCGCTATTCCTGGCTGCGCTCACCTTTCCTCCCACGTGCAGTTGACCTGCCTATTAATGGTTCTCCCACTACAATACGGGCCTGAGTGTGGATGGATGCTGCAATCTGGAGGGCAGTTGATGAGAATGTGGACGGAATTAAAAGCTGTGAACCTAATATACATTGGCGTTTGATGGGTTGCGTGCGCACCGTGACCCAAACGCTGCAGTCTCTGAGCATTTTCGGGTCATTTGGTCAACGCATCCAAGTTTGAAAACCTTCCAATCAGACAATGTTGCTCAGATACATTTGTGCAGGTCTTGTGTCAGTAATATTTCTTCTCCCCTTCACAGTGAACCTGTTGGCGATAGTGATACTCTGTCGAGGTAAATGCGGTCTCTCCAAATGCATCACACGCTACCTGGTGGCCATGGCAGCGTCTGATCTCCTGGTCGGCATCACTGATCCCTTTCTAAGTAAGACTATTCTAATTTACTTCCCCTATTCTTTTCTCAACATTACTCCCGTGTGCACGACTGTCGAATTCCTGGTCTTTGCAACCACCGCGGTCTCTGTCTGGCTGACGGTAGCCTTCACCTTCGATCGGTTTGTGGCCATTTGTTGTGAGAAGCTGAAAATAAAATATTGTACCGAGAGAACGGCGGCTGCAGTTATCGGGGCAGTGATTGTGCTGGGCTGTTTGGAGAATATCCCCTGGTGTTTTACGATAGATCCTGGCTACGAGTTTGATAATCTTCCCTGGCAGTGCTACGCTAAACCCACCTTCTATACATCGTCTGCATGGATCGCATATGAGGTCACACACCGCGTTCTAACCCCTTGTCTCCCGTTCTTTCTGATCCTTCTGCTCAATGTGCTGACGGTCAGGCGGATTGTAGCGGCCAGCAGAGTCCGCAGGGGTCTCCGGGGCCGCAGCAACGGAGAGAATGACAAGGACCCGGAGATGGAGAACCGCAGGAAATCCATTGTTTTACTCTTTAGTATCACGGGCACTTTCATATTGCTGTGGGCACCACAAGCTGTCTTTTTCATCTTTACGGGTATTGCGAAGATCGGATATGACGGCTCCCCCACCGGTTATTACTATATCACGAGAACCACGTCGACGCTTTTACAGCTTCTCAGTACCTGCACCAACACGTGTATATACGTGGTGACCCAGAGTAAATTCAGACAGGAGCTGATGAACGCGGTGAAATTCCCACTCAGGGTAATTCGTGCACTTGTTCACTCATAAAGACATGCTACACACACAAACAAAAACAAGCTCTTTAACCCTTCGATCCGCGCCGACAATCCATCACCCATTTTTCACTAATTCCACTTTGATAACCGCATCCTTACACACTGAGGGCAGGTTATGGAATACGTGCGGAATTCAGAGTCACAAAGCACGGAATCTGGTCCTGGGGCTCAGCTCCTCCATGCTCCATCGACGTGAGTCCCATTTGCCTGCGATTGCCCATCATTCATCGTAACCATTCCGATTCAAGCATCCTGCCGTGGTGTATTTTAATGAGTTGACCCCCTCCCCTGCAGATGCTGTTTTAAATCGAAGGTCGACACAAAATGCTGCAGTAACTCCGCGGGTCAGGCAGCATCTCTGGAGAGAAGGAATGGGTGACATCTCCGAAATTGATGCAAATGCTCATTTGCCCTATCTCTTGAACTTGAGTTTGATATGATTGCATTTGTGTATTATTTGTTATCTGTTTTGTTTCAATAACATAATTTTTAAAAACCCTTTCGGGTTCAGCGCGGTACACGTAATAAATAAAAAAAACATAATTCTGCATTCTGAACTGTGGTTTATATATTTTACGCTGACCGGTGCATTTGTACATAGAATATGGAAATGTACAGCGCAGGAAAAATAAGTTCGGCCCATCATTTCTTGGCCGAACATGATGTCAAGATATATTTATGTCATCTGTTTACGCATGTTGCAAATCCCGCAAGTCTTTGTTTGTCCACGTGTTGATACAAATGCCTCATAGAAGCCATGATACAACCAACCTCCACCACCTGCACTAGAAGAGCGTTTCAGGGACGCGAAACCCTCTGGTTAAAAGAAACACGTGTCCCAGACAGCTCAATTGAACTTTAATCTTTTTCCTAAAGCTGTGCCTTCTGGTCTTTGCATGTTCACCAATTTTGTTGACGCGATACTTCCAATCTCCGGCTTGGGACCCCGGAACTGGAGTAATCCAGACCGCTGTGCCAGGGCGCAGACACTGTTTAGTCCAGGTTGTTTTCTTTGCTACATGGAGGTCGCCACCGATATCTGTGTAATCCACGCCCCCTTCCCGAGACCCAGAACACAGAGCTCCAGGACCACATGTAATCAAGCATTGACACCAAATGCTGGAGTAACTCAGCGGGGCAGGTAGCTTCTTTAAAGAGTAAGAACTCCGCTGCCCGTCTACTCACACACACCTCGATCCGTGACCATATCACCCCTGTCCTTTATAAACTCCACTGGCTCCCCATCCCCCAGAGAATCCAGTACAAAATCCTCCTCAAAACCTACAAAGCCCTCCATAACCTGGCCCCATCCTACCTGACCGACCTCCTCCACAGGCACACTCCCAACTGCACCCTCCGCTCTGCCGCTGCCAATCTCCTATCCCCCCACATCCGGACTAAACTCAGATCCAGGGCTTTCTCCATCGCTGCTCCCACCCTATGGAACTCACTACCCCAAACCGTTAGAGACTCCTCCACACTCACCACATTCAAAACATCGCTGAAGTCTCACATGTTCAGTACTGCCTTCAAGCACTGAAGGTCACCTCACCTACTGTTCATTTATTTATTTACTTATTTATCTATTTATTAATTTCCCTATGTTCTCAAAATCTCTGTAAAGCGTCTTTGAGTATATGAAAAGCGCTATATAAATGAAATGTATTATTATTATTATTATTAAGAACGGGTGAAGTTTCGGGTCGAGACCCTTCTTCGGCCTGATGTCATTGATAGGATCTGTCTTATGACGCTGTGGAAACCGCACCACCGAGCCTGACGATGTTTTTGACCCAACCCCTCTGTCACTCCATCACTGCAGCCACACAGAGCGTCACTCCATTAGTACAGTGTGTCAGGCAATCAGCAGCACACCACAGTGTCACTCCATCCCTGCTTCGCCACACAGTGTTACTCAATTAATACCTGTCCACAGTGCGTCAGACCACTAGTAATATGCCATAGTGTGTTACTATCTCAGCACAATCCCATTATTATTACCCCACAGGGTATCATTCCATCAGTGAGATACCACCGTATGTCAGTCCATCAGTAACATACCGCTGTGCGTCAACCCATCAGTGCTCCCAACTGTGTGATAATCCATCAACACAACCCCGCAGTTTGTCACTCCATCAGTACTACCCCATCGTGTGTGTGTCTCTCTCTCTCTCTCTCTCTCTCTCTCTCTCTCTCTCTCTCTCTCTCTCTCTCTCTCTCCCTCTCTCTCTCTCTCTCTCTCTCTCTCTCTCTCTCCCTCCCTCCTTCCCTCCCTCCCTCTCTCTCTCTCTCTCTCTCTTTTTTTTTTTTTTTCTTTCAAAGACTTTATTCAGCACAATCACATGATACATCACATCAAAACCACACTCAGAGGTTACAAAACATCAGTTAATCATTATAATACAACATTGCCTTCATTATTTACAATGCTCTCAACCCCCCGTGGTGACCAGCGCCCACGGAAGGCCTCCATATTCCCCGTGATCACCGCGTGTTCCCTCTCTAGGGACACGCGCGCACGGACGTAGGCCCGGAAGAGGGGGAGGCAGCCGACTCTGGCAAGACCATCGACCGCCCGCTGCCTGGACCCACGAATGGCCATCTTGGCCAAGCCCAGGAGCAAACCGACAGGGAAATCCCACCCTCCTGACCGGCCCTCCCCACTCCCAGCCCCGAGCCCAAACACCAGGTTCGTAGGACTGAAATGCAGCCAAAACTTGAGGAGCAACCCCTTCAGATACTCATACAGGGGCAGCAACCTCACACACTCCATGTACATGTGGAACACGGACTCTTCCTCGCCGCAGAAAATACAGGCGGCCGGGCGTGTCCGTGAACCGGCTCAAAAATTTATTACACACAACGGCTCTGTGCAACACTCTCCACCCCTGGTCCCCGATGTAAAGGGGGAGGACACCCTTGTAGAGAGACCTCCACTGGGGACCGCCTCCGCCATCAGGTGGTAACACGGATCGCCACGGCGTATCCGGACGGAAGACGAAGGCGAGGAGGTGCAGAGTGTGCAGGAGCATCCTATACAGTAAACGTCTGCCTGCATCACGGAACGGCACGCTGGGCATCTGGGAGAGGCGGCTCAAGTTGTGTGGGGCCGGCTCCCGGGAAATATTCCGGAGCCTGGGCCCGATGAGCAGTTCCGGCGGAGCGGGGGTAAGCTCGGCCGGAATCACTCCAAGCTCACGCCGCTCCCCAACACCCCCCGTGACAGCGTGAGGACCGGCCCCCACCACAGCCACATCACCCCCCTCCCCCTGAGGAGCAACGCGCTGACTGAAGATGACCAAATTCCTCACTCTCAACACATCGCGGTAAAAGCTTGGCATGTCCCGTGTGGCGGGTCGGCTGATGCCCGCCACCGGGAGCCGCCAAACCCCCCTTAGGCACTGGCCCTGGCGGAAAAAATACGTGGCCAGAGCGTGCCACCTGGGAGGGTGCTCCGCGTACACGTACCTCCGCAGAGTCCTGAGACGGAGAGCCGCCACCTGGGTACGCACGCATACCAAGGACTGGCCACCCTCCTCTAGCGGGAGACTCAGGACTGCGGCTGAGACCCAGTGTTTCCTCCCTCCCCAAAAGAAATCCACTAACCTCTTCTGTACAGCATTTACAAAGGTAGAGGGCGGGACAAGAGTGGCGAGCTGGTACCATAACATTGAGGCCACCAGCTGGTTTATGACCAGCACCCTACCCTGGAAAGAAATAACCCTAAGCAAGCCTGACCAGCGTCCCAGCCGGGCGACGACTTTCGTCTCTAGCTCCTGCCAGTTCGCCGGCCAAGCATCCTCAGTGGGACTCAGGTAGATCCCCAGGTAGAGGAGGTGCGTGGTGCTCCACGCATAATCCTTCATCTCTTCCGGCAGGGAGTCCACCTGCCACTGGCCCACTAGAAGTCCGGAGCACTTACTCCAGTTGATCCTAGCGGACGAAGCAGCTGAGAACACCAGCTGGCATTCGTGCATCCTCCGCAGGTCAACAGGATCAGTGAACGTAAGGAGAATGTCATCGGCAGAGGCCGAGAGAACCACCTCCGCCCCCGGTCCTGGTAGCGCCAGGCCTGCCAACCGCCTCCTAAGAAGACACAGGAATGGCTCCACACAGACCGAGTACAACTGCCCAGACATGGGGCACCCCTGGCGTACCCCCCTCCCAAAGCGAAAGGGAGCCAACAATGCACCGTTAATCTTCACGAGACACTCTGCTGCGGTGTACAAAAGCCGGACCCGGGCCACAAAATGCGGTCCAAAACCGAACGCTTGCAGTGTCCCGAAGAGGTACTCATGGTCCACCCTGTCAAAAGCCTTCTCCTGATCCAGCGATAGAAAGGCAGCTGACTGACCAGTGCCCTGGGCCAGATGGATCAGGTCCCTAACCAAATGGATGTTATCTTGGATGGACCGACCAGGGACTGTATAGGACTGGTCAGGGTGGATCATTTGGGATAGTATGGCGCCCAGGCGATTTGCCATTGCCCGTGCAAAAACTTTATACTCTGTACAGAGGAGAGAGACCGGGCGCCAGTTCTTCAACAGGCGGAGTTCGCCCTTCTTGGGTAGCAGGACAACGACTGCCCTGCGCCACGAGAGGGGCATCTCCCCGGTCGCCAGGCTCTCCCCCAGAACCTTCATGTAGTCACCCCCCAGGACATCCCAGAAGGCTCTAACAAACTCAACCGTCAGCCCATCCAGCCCAGGGGACTTACCCTTTCTGAGCTGGTGCAGGGCACCAGTCACCTCCTCCAATGATAAGGGGTCATCAAGCTGTTCAACCACCCCTCTATCTATAGTCGGTAGCCTCTCCCACAGAACCCGCTGAGCCTCTCCGCTGACACCATCCGCAGAGAACAGCGTTCCATAAAAGGACCGAACTAACGCACTAATCCCCTCTGGGTCTGTGACCGAGGAGCCATCGTCCGCGAGCAGCTCGACGAGCTGTTTGCGGGCTCCTCGCCCTTTCTCCAGAGAGAGGAAGAAAGGTGAAGCCCGGTCCAGATCATGCAGCATCTGGACTCGCGACCTCACGTAAGCACCTCGGGACCGCTCAAGCTGCAGGTCCCTCAGCGCTTCCTTCCTCTCCTGAAACTCTCCCCACTCACAGGAGTCTTCACCGACCCGGCCCAAGCGAGACTCTGCGTCGAGAAACTCCTTCTCGAGTCGCTCGACTGCCGCGTCCCGCCTTCTGGTCGACCCTCCCGTGTAGTCCTGACAGAAAAGACGGATGTGAGCTTTCCCCACATCCCACCACTGCTTAAGGGAAGGGAAGCCCCTCTGCCTCTCTCTCCACTTCACCCAGAACCGCCTAAAAGACTCCCGGAATCGGCGATCCTCCAGCAGCTGGTTATTAAAGTGCCAGTACGCGGACCCAGCCCGTGTGCGCGCTGGAATAAAATCCACTCGCACCAGGCAGTGGTCCGAACATGGCACCGTCCGCATAGAGGCCGCCGAGACCCGGGAGACATACGCTCTGGAGATGTACACACGGTCGATACGGGAACCACCCCCCTCAGACCTTCGCGAAAATGCGTTGGAATCAGGGTGGAGATTCCGCCACGCATCAACCAGCTCGAAAGATTCAATCACACCTCTCAACTTCTTCGCCACTGCAGGGGCACACTGAATACCAGAGCGATCTCGCGTCTCAAGGGTACAATTGAAATCCCCCCAAGGAAGACACACTCTCCGAAATCAATGGTGCTCAGCAGAGCAGTCACCTCCTGAAGTAACCGCGCTTGCATCGTGCCGGTGCTGGGGGCGTACACGTTAATGAAATGTAACGGCACGCCATCCAGGATCACGGCCAGATAGAGCAAACGGCCTGGCACAACTTCCTGCACCTTCACAATCTCTGCTGGAAAGTCGGGGCCAACAGGAAAGCCACCCCACTTGACTTTGTACTGAGGTGGCTCATGTAGACCCCCCCTCCCACTCCAGGACCCAGGTGGGCTCATCACTAACAACAGTGTGCGTCTCTTGTAGAAAGCTCACTGCATACTTCCCCTCTCTGAGGACCGATAGATGGTGAAACCTACGAAGGACCCCCTTCCACCGTTTATATTTAGGCTAACTACTGTGAACTTGAACGCTCACTAGACTTATCCTCAAGCTCCTTGTGGGAGTGAAGCCCCGCTCTTTTAGGAGCTTCAAAAACTCCCCGAATTGACGCTTATCACAAGCACTTCGAGCATTATCCCTACTGTTAAGGATAGCACTAAGTGTCCGGATAGTTCCCCCAGGTCTGACCACCGTTCGGTAGCTAGCTGGACTTTGTTCCTACTGTGCCGATGTTCATGCAAAAACTCTCGAATCTCAATGATGCCGGCCGCTCGAGCCACAGCACTGGAGTCCTGGCATTCTGCCAACCCACTGACACCTGAAGCAACATCTTCCTCCTCCCTGCACTCAAGGCCGTGGCCCAGATTTGGCAGACTGCCACTGGCTGCCAGTTCGCTCTCTTCACTGTGTAAGCTGGCTCCAACACCCTCCCCCCCCTCCGGCATGATCCCACCCCCGGATCAATGTCGAGGGAGAGTCCTGACACCTCCAACAGCGATGAGCCGCCAGTGCATGGCCAGGCTCCTGCACACTCTCCCCGCCCTCTACAACTGGGCCTGGGGAAGAACAAAAACAGGGCGCCCCCAGGGCCCGCGGTCCACCTTCACCCCCGGAATCTGACTGAGAGACATGACCCGCAACAGCCCCGTCCCCCTCCTCATCCAGGGAACCCACTCCCCCAGCATCACCCAGAGAGTCTCCATCCTCCACCACCAGGGGAGTACCCTCACTGGGGCCCACTGAGGGAGCCAGTGTTTCTGGACTCTCCCCCTACTTCCTCAGTCTGTGGGGCAGCGCACCCCCTCAGTCACTCTCATAGTTCTAATGAGGAGCATAGGCTGGGAAACCACCCCTACAACCGAGACCCCCCCTTCGTGTTGTCACTGCTCGTCCTCCCTCCCAGGGGACACATTCCCAGGGCAGCCAACCCCAACCTCTTGTGAGATATCACCCTCTGAAGGCCCCTGGGACGAAAGGGCAACCCCCGGCCTAGAGGACACTAGTCGTGGATCACCATCCTCTACCGGAGTGGAGGGTCTCGGGGCAGGCAGCCCCCTGGCCTTATGCCCAGGGCCATCCTCTTCCTCACCAGACGCGCGCCTCCTCTTTACCCCCACGGCGGGCGGTGGTTTGGTGACCTCCATAAAGGAGGAGTCCTCCACCTCCACACCGCCAGCTTCCTCTCTT
>NC_135991.1:534982-545097 GCF_053455715.1 Rhinoraja longicauda
CAGGTTATGGAATACGTGCGGAATTCAGAGTCACAAAGCACGGAATCTGGTCCTGGGGCTCAGCTCCTCCATGCTCCATCGACGTGAGTCCCATTTGCCTGCGATTGCCCATCATTCATCGTAACCATTCCGATTCAAGCATCCTGCCGTCGTGTATTTTAATGAGTTGAACCCTCCCCTGCAGATGCTGTTTTAAATCGAAGGTAGACACAAAATGCTGGAGTAACTCCGCGGGTCAGGCAGCATCTCTGGAGAGAAGGAATGGGTGACATCACGAAATTGATGCAAATGCTCATTTGCCCTATCTCTTGAACTTGAGTTTGATATGATTGCATTTGTGTATTATTTGTTATCTGTTTTGTTTCAATAACATAATTTTTAAAAACCCTTTCGGGTTCAGCGCGGTACACGTAATAAATAAAAAAAACATAATTCTGCATTCTGAACTGTGGTTTATATATTTTTACGCTGACCGGTGCATTTGTACATAGAATATGGAAATGTACAGCGCAGGAAAAATAAGTTCGGCCCATCATTTCTTAGCCGAACATGATGTCAAGATATATTTATGTCATCTGTTTACGCATGATGCAAATCCCGCAAGTCTTTGTTTGTCCACGTGCTGATACAAATGCCTCATAGAAGCCATGATACAACCAACCTCCACCACCTGCACTAGAAGAGCGTTTCAGGGACGCGAAACCCTCTGGTTAAAAGAAACACGTGTCCCAGACAGCTCAATTGAACTTTAATCTTTTTCTTAAAGCTGTGCCTTCTGGTCTTTGCATGTTCACCAATTTTGTTGACGCGATACTGCCAATCTCCGGCTTGGGACCCCGGAACTGGAGTAATCCAGACCGCTGTGCCAGGGCGCGGACACTGTTTAGTCCAGGTTGTTTTCTTTGCTTCATGCAGGTCGCCACCGATATCTGTGTAATCCACGCCCCCTTCCCGAGACCCAGAACACAGAGCTCCAGGACCATATGTAATCAAGCATTGACACCAAATGCTGGAGTAACTCAGCGGGACAGGTAGCTTCTTTAAAGAGTAAGAACTCCGCTGCCCGTCTACTCACACACACCTCGATCCGTGACCATATCACCCCCGTCCTTTATAAACTCCACTGGCTCCCCATCCCCCAGAGAATCCAGTACAAAATCCTCCTCATAACCTACAAAGCCCTCCATAACCTGGCCCCATCCTACCTGACCGACCTCCTCCACAGGCACACTCCCACCTGCACCCTCCGCTCCGCCGCTGCCAATCTCCTATCCCCCCACATCCGGACCAAACTCAGATCCTGGGGGGACAGGGCTTTCTCCATCGCTGCTCCCACCCTATGGAACTCACTACCCCAAACCGTTAGAGACTCCCCCACACTCACCACATTCAAAACATCGCTGAAGTCTCACCTGTTCAGTACTGCCTTCAACCACTGAAGGTCACCTCACCTACTGTTCATTTATTTATTTACTTATTTGTCTATTTATTAATTTCCCTATGTTCTCTAAATCTCTGTAAAGCGTCTTTGAGTATATGAAAAGCGCTATATAAATAAAATGTATTATTATTATTATTATTAAGAACGGGTGAAGTTTCGGCTCGAGACCCTTCTTCGGCCTGATGTCATCGATAGGATCTGTCTTATGACGCTGTGGAAACCGCACCACCGAGCCTGACGATGTTTTTGACCCAACCCCTCTGTCACTCCATCACTGCAGCCACACAGAGCGTCACTCCATTAGTACAGTGTGTCAGGCAATCAGCAGCACACCACAGTGTCACTCCATCCCTGCTTCGCCACACAGTGTTACTCAATTAATACCTGTCCACAGTGCGTCAGACCACTAGTAATATCCCATAGTGTGTTACTATCTCAGCACAATCCCATTATTATTAGCCCACAGGGTATCATTCCATCAGTGAGATACCACCGTATGTCAGTCCATCAGTAACATACCGCTGTGCGTCAACCCATCAGTGTGATAATCCATCAACACAACCCCGCAGTTTGTCACTCCATCAGTACTACCCCATCGTGTGTGTGTCTCTCTCTCTCTCTCTCTCTCTCTCTCTCTCTCTCTCTCTCTCTCTCTCTCTCTCTCTCTCTCTCTCTCTCTCTCTCTCCCTCCCTCCCTCCCTCCCTCTCTCTCTCTCTCTCTCTCTCCTCCCTCCTCTCTCCCTCTCTCTCTCCCTCTCTCTCTCTCTCTATCTCTCTCTCTCTCTCTCTCTCTCTCTCTCTCTCTTTCGTTCTCTCTATCTCTATCGATTTCTGTGTCACTCTCTACTTTCGCTCTCTCTCTGTTTCGTTCTCTCTATCTCTATTAATTTCTGTGTCACTCTACTTTCTCTCTCTGTTTCGTTCTCTCTATCTCCATCAATTTCTGTGTCACTCTCTACTTTCTCTCTCTTTCTGTTTCGTTCTCTCCATCTCTATCGATTTCTGTGTCACTCTACTTTCTCTCTCTCTCTCTCTCTCTCTCTCTCTCTGTTTCGTTCTCTTTATCTCTATCAATTTCTGCGTCACTCTACTTTCTCTCTCACTCTCTTTGTTTTGTTCTCTCTATCTCTATCGATTTCTGCGTCACGCTCTAATTTCTTCCTCCCTCTCCCAATCTCCTCTCTCGCTCTCTCTCTCTCTCTCTGTTTCGTTCTCTCTATCTCTATCTATTTCTGTCTCACCCTCTCCCTCCCCCTCTCTTCCCCTCTCTCTTTCTCTTTCACCCGCCCCCCCCCCCTTTCGCTCCCACTCTTCGCTCCCTCTGTCCCCCTGGACAATGGAGGACCCGGCGGGGGGTGGGGGGGGGGCTAGGATGAACAAAGGGGGACCTAGTAACGTTGTAAGTGCCCTTAATGTGGTGACTACTTGCATACCCTGGGTATGCAAGCGAAGAATTTCACTGCGACTTGTCACCTGTTCCAATAAAGAACTCAGTTCAATTCAAAACTTCTCTGGGTCTGAACGTCTATGTTTCTCTTTGTCCGTCTCTCCCTGCCTCTCATCTCTCTCCCTCCCACTCCCTCTCTCTTTCACGGTGATTCCCACTCATCTGTCCATTTCCGTCTCTCACCGGTGGGGGGGCACAGCCTCAGGATTAAAGGGCGCTCTTTCAGAAAGGAGGTGAGGAGGAACCCCTTTAGCCAGAGGGCGGTGAATCTGTGGGATTCTTTGCCGCTGAGGGCTGTGGAGGCCACAAGTCAGTGGATAGTTGTTCAGGCAGAGATAGATAGATTCTTGATTAGAACGGGTGACAGGGGTTATGGGGAGAATGGGGTTAGGAGAGGGGATCTTATCGAAACGTATAAGATTATTAAGGGGTTGGACACGTTAGAGGCAGGAAACATGTTCCCGATGTTGGGGGAGTCCAGAACCAGGAGCCGCAGTTTAAGAATAAGGGGTAGGCCATTTTGAACGGAGATGAGGAAAAACTTTTTCAGGTTGTGAATCTGTGGAATTCTCTGCCTCAGAAGGCAGTGGAGGCCAATTCCCTGAATGCATTCAAGAGAGAGCTGGATAGAGCTCTTAAGGATAGCGGAGTCAGAGGATATGGGGAGAGGGCAGGAACGGAGGGGGTACTGATTGAGAATGATCAGCCATGATCGCATTGAATGGCGGTGCTGGCTCGAAGGGCCGAATGGCCTACTCCTGCACCTATTGTCTCTTGTCTATGATACCACAGAACTTTATTTATCCCGGGAGGGAAATTGATCTGCCAACAGTCATAAAAACGCATGATACATGAAGTTAAAGTGATGAGCGCGAAGTATTGGGGTTGTGCAAGGATTGGAGGAGGGAGTCAGTCTCAGTCTAGCCCACGACGGCAGGGGGAGGGGTTGTACGGTTTGATAGCCACAGGGTAGAAGGATCTCCTGTGGCGTTCTGTGCTGCATCTTGGTAGGACCAGTCTGTTGCTGAAGGTGCCCCTCAGGTTGGCCGGTGTGTCATGGAGGGCGGGTGAGCAGTATTGTCCAGGATGCTCTGCAGTTTGAGGACCATCGTCCCCGCCAAGACCCCCCGTGAACCCAACTCCAACTCCGCCCCCAGCACGGAGCCGGCCTCACCGATGAGTTTGTTGGTGTGGGGTCGGGGGTCTGGATATGATTGCTAAGACATAGAAACAGACATAGAAAATAGGTGCAGGAGTAGGCCATTCGGCCCTTCGAGCCTGTATGCACCACCATTCAATATGATCATGGCTGATCATCCAACTCAGTATCCTGTACCTGCCTTCTCTCCATACCCCCTGATCCCTTTAGCCACAAGGGCCACATCTAACTCCCTCTTAAATATAGCAAATGAACTGGCCTCAACTACCTTCTGTGGCAGAGAATTCCACAGACTCACCACTCTCTGTGTGAAAAAAAAACGTTCTCATCTCGGTCCTAATAGACTTCCCCTTATCCTTAAACTGTGTGACCCCTTGTTCTGGACTTCCCCAACATCGGGAACAATCTTCCTGCATCCAACCCCTTAAGAATTCTGTAAGTTTCTATAAGATCCCCCCTCAATCTCCTAAATTCCAGCGAGTACAAGCCGAGTCTATCCAGTCTTTCTTCATATGAAAGTCCTGCCATCCCAGGGATCAGTCTGGTGAACCTTCTCTGTACTCCCTCTATGAAAGAATGTCTTTCCTCAGATTGGGAGACCAAATCTGGTTGTCCCGGGAGCGTGCTTCCACCAGGGCCCGGCGGAGGCCGAGACTCCCACAGTGTCTAGCCGAGGCACTGCAGGCTGGCCAGCATGGGCCAGCAGGGACATCGTGGGCAGAAGGGCAGTGGTGGCCGTAAGAGGCACAGACTCACGGCCGCATTTGTGTTCTAGCAGAGAGACCATTGTGCCTGCAACTCTCATCCTGATCGCCCTGCTTACCATCGGGGGAGATTGTGCCAGAAGGTAGGGGTCTGTCTGTCTGTCTGTCAGTGTGTGAGGCTTCCATTTATAACTCCCTGCAATTTCTCGCGGTCGAGACAGACATGTCCCCGATCATATAAGATTATTAAGGCATTGGACACGCTGGAGGCAGGAAACATGTTCCCAATGTTGGGGGATTCCAGAACCAGGGCCAAAGTTTAAAAATAAGAGGTGGGCCATTTGGAATGGAGATGAGGAAAACGTTTTTCACTCAGAGAGTTGTAAATCTGTGGAATTCTCTCCCTCAGAAGGTAGTGGAGGCCAATTTTATGGACGCTTTCAAGAGAGAGCTAGATAGAGCTCCGAGGGATAGCGGAGTCAGGGGTTATGGGGAGAAGGCAGGAAGGGGGACTGATTGAGAATGATCAGCCATGATCACATTGAATGGTGGTGCGTACAGGCTCGAGGAGCCGAATGGCCTCCTCCTGCACATATTGTCTATTGTCTATTGTCTATACTCCAGTAATGCACATTCACGGTCATTAATACGGTCCGCGATACGGTATCAGGTGTTTTACTGTGATTTTCCTCCTGTGCCGACTCCTCGTCATGTCTTCGCATTTGTCCAACAGTTCATTTGTGGTTAACCCCCACTCAGTACCTTCTCTTGTATATCAATACAGTTTGTGTTACATGGACAATCTTAGTAGTCATCTTTGTTCGAATATTCAGATCTGATCATAGTTGTTACTTATGTCAGATCATTAGGTTAGGTGAGGTTAGACTACGTCTATTATCATCACATGTTCCGAGGTGCAGTGAAAGGCGTGGGTTTGCACGCTATCCATTCAGATCAGTTATACCATCAGTTACATTCAGTTAAAGTCCTGGAGATGGAGCGAGGAAGATACAGAATGCAGAATATAGTTCATTGCATAGAATGTCATGCTGAATATGGTCACGTTGCGTTCTCCGTAGAACTGGACACGTACAGTTGGAGAACTCGAATTCTGTGAAAACAGAAAGCAAAGAATTCCTGCAAAAATATGACTTACTGTGCCGAGGTGCAATGCTCGAACGACGGATGAAGCAATGCTTCTACGACCGATGAAAGATCCTGCTGGTTTGGCGTTGTTGTAAACACTGCAGGTGACAGGCGCTTTAGGTTTTAGCTTCAGGTTTAGGTTTAATATTGTTGCATGTACCGAGGTACAGCAAACAACTTTGTTCTGCATGCTATCCAAAGAGATTACATTTCTTATGAAATGACACTATCGGTTCAAACTCGTGGACAAAGGGCACTTGACAAAGACAGCCTTCTTCCACCTCAAAAACATTGCCCGTCTCCGTCCATCCCTCTCCTCCACAGCTGCAGAAACCCTCATCCACGCCTTCATCACCTCCCACCTGGACTACTGCAAAAGCCTCCTCTATGGCGCACCCTCAAAAATCATCAATAAACTTCAATACATTCAAAACTCCGCTGCCCGTCTACTCACACACACCTCGATCCGTGACCATATCACCCCCGTCCTTTATAAACTCCACTGGCTCCCCATCCCCCAGAGAATCCAGTACAAAATCCTCCTCATAACCTACAAAGCCCTCCATAACCTGGCCCCATCCTACCTGACCGACCTCCTCCACAGGCACACTCCCACCTGCACCCTCCGCTCTGCCGCTGCCAATCACCTATCCCACCACATCCGGACTAAACTCAGATCCTGGGGGACAGGGCTTTCTCCATCGCTGCTCCCACCCTATGGATCTCACTACCCCAAACCGTCAGAGACTCCCCACACTCACCACATTCAAAACATCGCTGAAGTCTCACCTGTTCAGTACTGCCTTCAACCACTGAAGGTCACCTCACCTTCCGTCTCCTTTCTCTGTTCGTTTATTTATTTACTTATTTATCTATTTATTAATTTCCCTATGTTCTCAAAATCTCTGTAAAGCGTCTTTGAGTATATGAAAAGCGCTATATAAATAAAATGTATTATTATTATTATTATTACTTGTGTATGCGGATCCACTCACAGCGTGGTAAGTGTATGGATTCGCACAGCGGGTAGAAGACATATAGACTGAGCTGCAAAAGGAGGTATTTGAAATAGAAACTATAACATCATTTAAAATACATTTGGACAAGCACATCTAGGAAGAGGTGAGAGTGATTCGCGGCAATGGCGGCAGTTGGGACGTTGTAGATGGGGTACATTGATCGGCGTTGGCAGGCTGGGTGGAAGGACCTGTCCCGGTGGTGTATGATACATGACAATAGATAGAACAAAGTGGAAGTTACAGCGTGCCGAATCCATGTATCAGCACTGCAGCGCATGGTTGTACATCTGTAACTCAGACGAAGTTCAATGTCCGTGATGGGGAGGAGGAAATTGAATTAGAATCCTAGCCTACGAGAACACTACCTTTGCATTAGGGAACACCGTTAAAAAATCTTGTACTTAATATAATTGTATTTAATTGTATTTATGTATTTATTTGTTTTTGCATTTATTGCATATATGTTTGTACGCACCGTCAGGATTGGCTATTTTTTAATTTCGTTGTACTCGTTGCAATGACAATAAATGAATATTATTATTATTATTATTATTATTATTACAATTGTCTGTTTGTTTTCGTGTGTGTGCCTTCTAGGGTGTCGCTTCAATGTGATTGCTCCTCGTCAGAGTGGCAAGATTTAAATGAAACTGAAGGAAGGAATTTACACTCCAACGGTGGTGGGTACATGGGACAAGCAGTGGATGGAGTTGGCGGTGAAGTGTTCTACAGCCAGAGCGTTTGGAAATACAGATGCCAATAATAATAATAATAATAATAATAATAATATTCATTTATTGTCATTGCAACGAGTACAACGAAATTAAAAAAATAGCCAATCCTGACGGTGCGTACAAACATATATGCAATAAATGCAAAAACAAATAAATACATAAATACAATTAAATACAATTATATTAAGTACAAGATTTTTTAACGGTGTTGCCTAGTGCAAAGGTAGTGTTCAGTTCTCGTATGGCCCTGGGGTAAAAACTGTTCTTAAGTCTGTTTGTTCGGGATTTGATCGACCTGAAACGTCGACCAGAGGGCAGATGAACAAACAGACGGTGGCCGGGGTGGGATGGATCTTTTATTATTTTGCCTGCTCTACTGAGGCAGCGTAGGCTGAACAGGTGCTCCAGGGAGGGCAGTGAGCAGACGATGATCTTCTGGGCCGTCGTGATGACCCTCTGAAGGGCCTTCCTGTCCTTTTCTGAGCAGCTGGCATACCATGTGGTTATACAGTATGCCAGCACACTCTCGATGGAGCAGCGATAGAAGGACAACATGAGCTTCTCCTGCAGGTTGGTTTTCCTGAGGATCCTCAGGAAGTGGAGTCTCTGCTGTGCCTTCTTTACTGTGGTGATGGTGTTGGTAGACCAGGTGAGATCCTCTGCGATGTGCGTACCCAGGAACCTGAAAGCGGGTACCCTTTCCACACAGACCCCATTGATGTAGAGTGGGTCGTAATCTCCACTGGTTTTTCTAAAGTCAATTATAAGTTCCTTTGTTTTGGAGGAGTTCAGGACCAGATTGTTCACTGAACACCATGCTGCCAGCCTTTGGATTTCATCCCTATAGGCTGTCTCATCTCCTCCTGAGATGAGTCCAACCACAGTCGTGTCATCCGCGAACTTGATGATGGTGTTGGTGGGATGGGTGGGGGGCGCAGTCGTGAGTGTAGAGGGAGTAAAGGATGGGGCTCAACACACAGCCCTGTGGTGAGCCGGTGCTCAGTGTAATGGTGGAGGAGAGGTGACGGTCTGGGGGCGGTTGGTCAGGAAGTCCTTGATCCATTGGCAGATGGTTTGGGAAAATCCAAGGTCGGAAAGCAATAAATGAGACAGAAGCAATAAATAATTAGGGAGCTGTCGTGCAATAAATGTTGAGTAGGAACTGATTCTGCACCAATGTCCAGGTGGGCCGACGAGCAGCACCGATGTTGCTTTGAGTTTGAAAATTGATACCACACTGCATGTTGTTCGTCAATATCGGAGTTTTGATGGGATCATTAACTTCTCACATAACATATATTCCTTCTCTCCGCGGATGTCTTCTGTCATCTGAGTATTTCCCGACCTCCTCTTGTATTTCAGATGCCGGAGAATTACTACGGCCCGCAACCCGGTATCAGCGTGTGTTTGGTGTTCTTACTCCCGTCCTCACACTCCGCCTTCTCCTCGCCATTGCCCAACAATCCATTTCTGGTTAACGGGCACTCATCACCATCTCTTTTAGACAATAGACAATAGACAATAGGTGCAGGAGGAGGCCATTCAGCCCTTCGAGCCAGCACCGCCATTCAATGCGATCATGGCTGATCACTCTCAATCAGTACCCGTTCCTGCCTTCTCCCCATACCCCCTCACTCCGCTATCCTTAAGAGCTCTATCCAGCTCTCTCTTGAAAGCATACAACGAACTGGCCTCCACTGCCTTCTGAGGCAGAGAATTCCACACCTTCACCACCCTCTGACTGAAAAAGTTCTTCCTCATCTCCGTTCTAAATGGCCTACCCCTTATTCTCAAACTGTGGCCCCTTGTTCTGGACTCCCCCAACATTGGGAACATGTTATCTGCCTCTAATGTGTCCAATCCCCTAATTATCTTATATGTTTCAATAAGATCCCCCCTCATCCTTCTAAATTCCAGTGTATACAAGCCCAATCGCTCCAGCCTTTCAACATACGACAGTCCCGCCATTCCGGGATTTAACCTAGTAAACCTACGCTGCACGCCCTCCATAGCAAGAATATCCTTCCTCAAATTTGGAGACCAATACTGCACACAGTACTCCAGGTGCGGTCTCACTAGGGCCCTGTACAACTGTAGAAGGGACCTCTTTGCTCCTATACTCAACTCCTCTTGTTATGAAGGCCAACATGAAGGCCATTGGCTTTCTTCACTGCCTGTGTCTCGTGTACAACCTTAGTCAGCATCGTCGTACGACCATTCTCGCTCTGATCAGAGTTGTTATTTTATCTCAGGTCATTTAGTCAGGGTAGGTCTATTATTATCACACGTAACGAGGTGCAGTGCAAAGCTTTGTTTTACATGCTTTTCACTCAGTTCACACATGCAGGTTCAGCAGGCAATGAAGAAAGCCAATGGAATGATGGCCTTCATAACAAGAGGAGTTGAGTATAGGAGCAAATAGGTCCTTCTACAGTTGTACCGGGCCCTGGTGAGACCGCACCTGG
>NC_135991.1:545597-548097 GCF_053455715.1 Rhinoraja longicauda
CACTTACCACGCTGTGAGTGGATCCGCATACACAAGTGCCCTTTGTCCACGAGTTTGAACCGATAGTGTCATTTCATAAGAAATGTAATCTCTTTGGATAGCATGCAGAACAAAGTTGTTTGCTGTACCTCGGTACATGCAACAATATTAAACCTAAAACTGAAGCTAAAACCTAAAGCGCCTGTCACCTTCAGTGTTTACAACAACACCAAACCAGCAGGATCTTTCATCGGTCGTAGAAGCATTGCTTCATCCGTCGTTCGAGCTGTGCACCTCGGCACAGTAAGTCATATTTTTGCAGGAATTCTTTGCTTTCTGTTTTCACAGAATTCGAGTTCTCCAACTGTACGTGTCCAGTTCTACGGAGAACGCAACGTGACAATATTCAGCATGACATTCTATGCAATGAACTATATTCTGCATTCTGTATCTTCCTCGCTCCATCTCCAGGACTTTAACTGAATGTAACTGATGGTATAACTGATCTGAATGGATAGCGTGCAAACCCACGCCTTTCACTGCACCTCGGAACATGTGATGATAATAGACGTAGTCTAACCTCACCTAACCTAATGATCTGACATAAGTAACAACTATGATCAGATCTGAATATTCGAACTAAGATGACTACTAAGATTGTCCATGTAACTCAAACTGTATTGATATACAAAAGAAGGTACTGAGTGGGGGTTAACCACAAATGAACTGTTGGACAAATGCGAAGACATGACGAGGAGTCGGCACAGGAGGAAAATCACAGTAAAACACCTGATACCTTATCGCGGACCGTATTAATGACCGTGAATGTGCATTACTGGAGTATAGACAATAGACAATAGACAACATGTGCAGGAGGAGGCCATTCGGCTCCTCGAGCCAGCACCACCATTCAATGTGATCATGGCTGATCATTCTCAATCAGTCCCCCTTCCTGCCTTCTCCCCATAACCCCTGACTCCGCTATCCCTCGGAGCTCTATCTAGCTCTCTCTTGAAAGCGTCCATAAAATTGGCCTCCACTACCTTCTGAGGGAGAGAATTCCACAGATTTACAACTCTCTGAGTGAAAAACGTTTTCCTCATCTCCATTCCAAATGGCCTACCTCTTATTTTTAAACTGTGGCCCCTGGTTCTGGAATCCCCCAACATTGGGAACATGTTTCCTGCCTCCAGCATGTCCAATGGCTTAATAGTCTTATATGATCGGGGACATGTCCGTCTCGACCGCGAGAAATTGCAGGGAGTTATAAATGGAAGCCTCACACACTGACAGACAGACAGACAGACAGACAGACCCCTACCTTCTGGCACAATCTCCCCCGATGGTAAGCAGGGCGATCAGGATGAGAGTTGCAGGCACAATGGTCTCTCTGCTAGAACACAAATACGGCCGTGAGTCTGTGCCTCTTACGGCCACCACTGCCCTTCTGCCCACGATGTCCCTGCTGGCCCATGCTGGCCAGCCTGCAGTGCCTCGGCTAGACACTGTGGGAGTCTCGGCCTCCGCCGGGCCCTGGTGGAAGCACGCTCCCGGGACAATCAGATTTGGTCTCCCAATCTGAGGAAAGACATTCTTTCCATAGAGGGAGTACAGAGAAGGTTCACCAGACTGATCCCTGGGATGGCAGGACTTTCATATGAAGAAAGACTGGATAGACTGGGCTTGTACTCGCTGGGATTTAGAAGATTGAGGGGGGATCTTATAGAAACTTACAAAATTCTTAAGGGGTTGGATGCAGGAAGATTGTTCCCGATGTTGGGGAAGTCCAGAACAAGGGGTCACACAGTTTAAGGATAAGGGGAAGTCTTTTAGGACCGAGATGAGAACGTTTTTTTTCACACAGAGAGTGGTGAGTCTGTGGAATTCTCTGCCACCGAAGGTAGTTGAGGCCAGTTCATTGGCTATATTTAAGAGGGAGTTAGATGTGGCCCTTGTGGCTAAAGGATCAGGGGGTATGGAGAGAAGGCAGGTACGGGATACTGAGTTGGATGATCAGCCATGATCATATTGAATGGCGGTGCGTACAGGCTCGAAGGGCCGAATGGCCTACTCCTGCACCTATTTTCTATGTCTGTTTCTATGTCTTAGCAATCATATCAGACCCCCGACCCCACACCAACAAACTCATCGGGGAGGCCGGCTCCGTGCTGGGGGCGGAGTTGGAGTTGGGTTCACGGGGGGGTCTTGGCGGGGACGATGGTCCTCAAACTGCAGAGCATCCTGGACAATACTGCTCACCCCCCCTCCATGACACACCGGCCAACCTGAGGGGCACCTTCAGCAACAGACTGGTCCTACCAAGATGCAGCACAGAACGCACAGGAGATCCTTCTACCCTGTGGCTATCAAACCGTACAACCCCTCCCCTGCTGTCGTGGGCTAGACTGAGACTGACTCCCCCCTCCAATCCTTGCACAACCCCAATACTTCCGCTCATCACTTTAACTTCATGTATCATGCGTTTTTATGACTGTTGGCAGATCAATTTCCCTCCCGGATA
>NC_135991.1:552097-607097 GCF_053455715.1 Rhinoraja longicauda
ATATGTGGAATTCTCTGCCACAGAAGGCATTGCTTTCACTGGATGTATTCAAGGGATATTGGGGTCTTGGGGTTAACGGTGTCAAACGATATGGGATATGGGAGAAGCTAGGAACAGGGTACTGATTCTGGATGATCAATCATGAATGGGCTACTCCTACAACACTTTTCTATGTTTTCTAAGACAAGGTGAA
This sequence comes from Rhinoraja longicauda, assembly GCF_053455715.1. Classification (NCBI taxonomy): domain Eukaryota; kingdom Metazoa; phylum Chordata; class Chondrichthyes; order Rajiformes; family Arhynchobatidae; genus Rhinoraja; species Rhinoraja longicauda. The sequence goes on from NC_135991.1 coordinate 552,291, forward strand.
GCTCTGCTCAATCTGCAGTTTATTTTGTGGTGAATGGTATCAGACCAGTCGACAGGTTGATGTTAATCAGACAACAAGGTTTGTCTGGAGGCAAATGACCAACTCATCCTTGTGGCCTGTACACAAGGCAATTCAGAGAGCGCTGCCACGCACACCGACCATGTCTTTGCCTATTTATCATGAAATGCGTGAGAACATGTTTCCCTTCATGCTGTGTACATCTGGTACACGTAGAAACTGAAAAAAACACTTTACTTAAGCAGTTGACAGGCAGATGTTTGAGCTAATCTTGGTCTTGGTCTTGGTTATTGGTCCTCCAAAATATTCCAAATGGAATTTAAACTGGAGGTGGCAGAGTATGGACTCAAGCAAGAAAGGCTTCTTGGAGAAGAGCTGCCTGAAGTGTAGTTGCGTCAGGTTGAGTAACTATAGTAGTGTGAAGACTATTCCATGCTTTAATTGTGCGAGGGAAGCATGAATTGCTATAAACATCTGTCTTGATAGCTGGGATCTCAAATTGAATCGAATGCCATCATCTACTCCTGATGGGTTTGGGTTTGGTGTAGATGTGGTAATCTATGTCGAGCTGACCATTTAACATTTTGTAAAAACAGGTCAAACGGCGGGCTTTACGTCTGTCTTGGAGAGTGTTCCACCCCAATAAATTTCGAAGTTCGGTAACACTCGCTTCTCTCTCACAGGTATTTGTAACAAAACGAGCTGCCTGCCTTTGGACACGTTCGATCGAAGAAATGTTTTAAATTGTGTGTGGGTCCCATGCTGCAACTGCCTAGTCCAAAAGTAGTCTGAAGCAGTCCCGTAGTCCTGGCTTGCCCAAACTCCCCCGACAGCTCCGAAACCTGTTTCCGGGCAACAATTCAAGTCAAGTCAATTCAAGTTTATTTGTCACATACACATCCACGATGTGCAGTGAAATGAAAGTGGCAATGCCTGTGGATTGCGCACAAAAAAGAATTACAGTTACAGCATATAAATAAAGTTAATAAGTTACTATCGTGTAGACAAAAATTTAGTCTCTGGAGTTATAAAAGTTGACAGTCCTGATGGACTGTGGGAAGAAACTCCGTCTCATCCTCTCCGTTTTCACAGCGTGACAGCGGAGGCGTTTGCCTGATCGTAGCATCCGGAACACTCCGTTACTGGGATGGCAGGGGTCCCTCATGATCTTGCTTGCTCTGAATCTGCACCTCCTGATCTATAGGTCCTGCAGGGGGACGAGTGTAGTTCCCATGGTGCGTTCTGCCGAACGCACTACTCTCTGCAGGGCCATCCTGTCCTGGGCAGAGCTGTTCCCAAACCAGACTGTGATGTTGCCGGACAGGATGCTCTCTACAGCCCCAGAGTAGAAGCAATGAAGGATCCTCAGAGACACTCTGAATTTCCTCAGTTGTCTAAGGTGGTAAAGGCGCTGCTTTGCCTTCCCCACCAGTGCGGCAATGTGCGTTGCCCATGTCAGATCCTCTGTGATGCGGACTCCCAAGTATTTAAAACTGATCACCCTATCCACAGTAGACCCATTTATCTCCAGTGGCGTGTACGTCCTTGGATGTTTAGCCCTTCTGAAGTCCACAATCAGCTCCTTCGTTTTAGTGACATTCAAGAGGAGGCTATTGTCCTGACACCAGAGTGCCAGATCAGCCACCTCCTCCCGGTAGTGAGATATCTTGGGTAAGGGTGTACATGTATTCAAAGGAAGTACATTTATTCAATGTTATCATTGAGGTCAGTGATGGGTATGGATAAACAGTGACATTATCAGTGCGGTCAGTGGTGCGTCGGTAACAGCAATCACATTATCAGTGTGGTCAGTAATGGGTCTGGATAAGCAGTGACATTATCAGTGTGGGACAATAACTGCTGATGCTGGTACAAAATCGAAGGTATCACAAAATGCTGGAGTAACAGCAGGTCAGGCAGCATCTAGGAGAGAGGGAATGGGTGACGTTTCGGGTCGAGACCCTTCTTCGGACTGATGTCAGGGGGCGGGACAAAGAAAGGATATAGGTGGAGACAGGAAGACAGTGGGAGAACTGGGAAGGGGAGGGGAAAGAGGGGGGAAATAGAGAGACAAAGGAACTATCTAAAGTTGGAGAAGTCAATGTTCATACCATTGGGCTGCAAGCTGCCCAAGCGAAATATGAGGTACTGTTCCTCCAATTTCCAGTGGGCCTCACAATGGCACTGGATGAGGCCCATGACAGAAAGGTCAGACTCGAAATGGGAGGGGGAGTTGAAGTGCTCAGCCACAGGGAGATCAGGTTGGTGAAGGCGGACTTGAGCAAAGGTTTATTTGACACATTTTTACGACACATAATTTGACACATTATCAGTGTGGTCAGTGATGGGTCTTGATAAGCCGTGCCATTATCAGTGTGGTCAGTGGTGGGTCTGGACAAGCCGTGACATTATCAATGTGGTCAGTGATGGGTCCGGATATGGGTCCGGATGGTTTCAGGTCGACACCCTGCTTCAGACTGACAAGTAAGAAGGATCTCGAACCGAAACGTCACCTATAACTTTTTTTAGAGATGCTGCCTGCCGGCTGAGGTACTCCAGCATTTTGTGTCTATCTTCGACTTAATTGCTGTGCGCATTTGTCAAGTAATTGTAGAGTGCATACCCCCTTTCACGGCGCTAACTGAGACACGTTGAAACGGAAAGATGCAGTTTTGAGATCAGAGACAGAAATTTCTTGACCAGCCGAACATAGACTTCCAACGTCTATATTTATTTCCCTGACTGATGAGGGTCGATGCCTTAAATCCTCTGCACCACCTATTTACCTGTGATGCCTCTTACACAGATCTGTGAAAGTTTAATCCATCTGCTCGACCAAACTCCCCAGTGAAGGTCAGGACCTGAATTGACTTCCCAAAATAAACACTTCCCACTTCTCTGAAATAAGCCCCATCAGCTGCCCGATTCCTCAGCTGAAAAAAACCTCCCTGCGATAATTCTTGACAACCATCTAAACTGGCTGCAAAGAGAAACCAGGTAACTATGGACAAGTCATACTAGCATGCTAACTAATGCGCCCCCCCCCACCGACCTTTAAACCTTTAACTAATGCGCCCCCCCGTACCTTTAAGAAATGCGCTCCCCCCCGGACCTTTAACTAATGCGCTCCCCCCACGGACTAACTAATGCCCCCCCGGACCTTTAACTAATGCGCTCCCCCCGAGACCTTTAACTAATGCGGCCCCCCCCAACCCCCAGAACTTTAGCTGATGCGCTCCTCCCACGGATCTTTAACTAATGCACTCCCCCACCCCCCACCCCCCCAGACCTCTAACCGATGCGCTTCCCCCCACGGACCTTTAACTAATGCGCCCCCCCTCCGGACCTTTAACTAATGCGCACCCCTCCCCCCAGACCTTTATCTAATGCGCCCTCCCCCCGGAACTTTAATACGCTCCCCCCCGGACCTTTAACTAATTCGCTCCCCCGCCCCCCTCGGACCTTTAACTAATGCGCTCCCCCCCTGGGCCTTTAACAAATGCGCTCCCCCCGGATCTTTAACTAATGCGCTGCCCCCCCCCCCCGGACCTTTAACTAATGCGCTCCCCCCTCTGGACCTTTAACTAATGTGCTCCCCCCCCCCCGGACCGAAAACGAATGCGCTCCCCCCGGACCTTTAACTAATGCGCTCCCCGCCGGACGGAAAACGAATGCGCTCCCGCCCCCCAACGGACCTTTAACTAATGCGCTCCCCCCTCCCGGAACTTTAACTAATGCGCTCCCCCCCCTGCACCTTTAACTAATGCACTCCCCCCCCCCGGACCGAAACTAATGCGCTCCCCCCCTGGACATTTAACTAATGCTCTCCCCCCCTCGAACCTTTCACTAATGCGCTGCCCCCCCCCGGACCTTTAACTAATGCGCTCCCCCCTCTGGACCTTTAACTAATGTGCTCCCCCACCCGGACCGAAAACGAATGCGCTCCCCCCGGACCTTTAACCAATGCGCTCCCCCCGGACGGAAAACGAATGCGCTCCCGCCCCCCAACGGACCTTTAACTAATGCGCTCCCCCTCACCCGGACCTTTAACTAATGCGCTCCCCCCCCCCCCCGGAACTTTAACTAATGCACTCCCCCCCCCCGGACCGAAACTAATGCGCTCCCCCCCTGGACATTTAACTAATGCTCTCCCCCCCTCGAACCTTTCACTAATGCGCTCCCCCCCCGGACCTTTAACTAATGCGCACCCCCGGGCCTTTAAATAATGCGCTCCCCTCCCCCGGATCTTTAACTAATGCGTTCCCCTCCCCCGGACCTTTAACTAATGCACGCTTTCCCCACCCCCGGGAGCACCGCCGGCTGTCCCGCCGTGCCTCGCGCCTGACATTCCTGACCGCCGGGAGGTGTAGTCGCCTCTTCCGCTCCAAGAGGGGAGGGAACCCTGCCGGCTGACGGGACGGCCGTGCTCAATGCCTTCCTCCCCCTTAACTCTCCCCTTCCCTCTCCCCTTTCCTCTCCTCTTTCCAATGGGGGTAGGGGGCGAGGTGATGGGTGGGGGAGACGAGAGCGTCAGGTGGGGAGGATGGGGAGGAGGAAGGGGGAAGGAGAAGGAGGGAGGAGGAGAGGGAGAGGGGAGGGTGAGGAAGGGGGGTGGAGGGGGTGGGGATGGAGTGGGTGAGGGGGGTATGGGGAAGAGGAGCGGGTATGGGGGGAGGAGGAGGGGGATGGAGCGGTGAGGGGGGTGGGGTGAGGAGGAGTACGGGGATCGAGTAGGTGAGAAGGGGTGGGGGAGGCGGAGGTGTGGGGGAGGAGGAGGAGGGGGTTGGGGGGAGGAGGGGCCGAGTAGGTAAGGGGGTGGTGGGTGGGGATGGAGGAGGGGGGGGTGGGAGGAGAATGGGGGGGAGGGGGAGATGGAGGCGGGTTAGGAGGAGGAGGGTGGTTCAAGTGGATGGAGGGGATGTTGGGAACTTTTTGGAAATTAGTAATCACTCAGTAAAGATGATAGAAGGGCACCATTGCCTAGACTTACCTTTCAAACAAGAAAGTGTTAGTCTGCCGATTAACCGCTGCATTGCAGAACAACGCCTTTAGGATCTGAAACGCGTTTGGCAAGAATACAAAATTTCATGAAGAATATCCACCTTTCCTCACGGAGATGATTAATAATGGTTATGCTGAAATGGTACTAGAAGGCCAGCTGAATCGATGTGATGGAGAGCTTTGGTACATCCCACACATTGGGGGTATCATTCAAATAAAGGAACTTTAAGAGTGCTCTTCGACTGTGCTACGGTTTTCAAGGGTAAATCACTTAATTGTCACCTGCTGCCGGATCCAGACCGAACGAACTCAATCATCGGAGTTCTTTTCGGATTCAGATGAGCGCCGGTGGCTTTGATGGCGGATATCAAGGCAATGTTTCATCAGGTCAAGGTATCGGAAAAGCATGTTAACTCCTTGCGATTCCTATGGTGGCCGGATGGTGATGCACCACAAGATCTCGTTGAATACAGGAGTAGTGTCATCACCAAGTTATACAAACTTCGCATTGAGGAAAAGCGCCGAGGACAATGAAGCTCACTTTCCAGAAGAAGTGACAAACACCGTAAAGAGCTATTTCTATGTGGACGATTGTTTAAAATCCATGTCGATGGAACAGGAAGCAATCCAAATGGTAAAACATCTGACTTCCCTCTGCAATAAGGGAGGATTCATGCTATCTAAATGGATCAGCAACAGCCGTGCTGTATTGGAAACCATTCCACTAGATAACAGATCCAAGGAGACCCGGGAGTTGGATTTGAACAAAGACAATCTGCCCATGGAGAGAGCTTTGCGATTGCACTGGTGCGTTGAAACAGATGTATTCAAGTTCATAATTTCGATTCAAGAACGACCATGTACAAGACGGAGAATCCTGTCCGTGCTTGGTTCTCTTTACGACGCGTTGGGATTTCTTGCACCATTTACACTACCAGCCAAGTAATTTTTACAAGATGTCTGCAAGAAGAAATTTGAATGGGATGAGAGTACAATGCAAATCTTCTCTCAGCGATGGACAGTGTGGTTAGTAGATCTCGACAAGATCTCGGAGTTCAGGGTGGACCGGTATATGAAGCCTACAAACTTTGGCCGAATCAAATTTGCACAGCTGCATTATTTGTCTGACGCAAGTGAAAATTCTTACGGTACAGATTCATATCTAAGACTGGAAACTGATAACAATGAAGTACATGCTGCATTCTTAATGGAAAAGGCCAGAGTGGCACCAATGAAGCAAATGACCAGAATGGAGCTTGCAGCCGTAGTCTTAGCTGTCAGAATTTACATATTACTGCAAACAGAACAGCAGCTTAAGCTGGAGGAATCTACCTTCTGGACTGATAGCATGACAGTGCTTAAGTACATCAACAATGAAAACAAACGCTTCCTAACATTGGTAGCAAACAGGATCTCTTTTGTAAGGGATGCTACTAATGTATCACAGTGGAAGTATGTTAATACCAAGGAAAATCTCTAGATGAAACCTCGAGAGGATTAACAGCAAACCGATTCTGGAGCAGTAAGAGATGGATCAGTGGGCCAGAGTTTCTCTGTAAAACAGAGCGAGAATGGCCAAGGTTTAACCTAGAAACTGAAATCTCTGCTAACAATACTGAGATCAAGCAAGACATCTCAGTGAACGCCATTATCAAGGATCCATTGGATTGAACAAACTATTTAATAAACAATAGACAATAGACCATAGACAATAGGTGACGGAGTAGGCCATTCGGCCCTTCGAGCCAGCACCACCATTACATGTGATATATTACCATTTCTCCTCATGGAATAAGTTAAAAGCTGTGGTAGTTTGCTTTCTTAAAGTAAATACAATGCTTTTGCAGCGGACTCGTAAGAGAAAGGAAACTCGGGCTGCTATGAGCAGCCTTGAAACAGATTCTGACAAGCTGAAAGAAAAGGTTGACAAAGAGATGCAAGTCTTTAAGGCCTCATACCGGGGACAATGCTCATGTCATGATAATCTTTTTAAGGCAGAAAATGCAGCCTTCTCTTTCTGTCAAAGACAAGGATACAAGGAAGCGCTATCAACATTACAATCTGGTGAGCATGATGTTAAAAGAAGTTGTCATTTATATAGGCTTGATCCAATACTGGATAAAGGAATTCTGAGACTAGCTGGTCGCCTGAATAAACTAGCGATGCCTGAAGAGGCTAAGCATCCTATTATTCTCTCGAAGAACTTTCATATTTCAACATTGCTGTGACGCCATATTTATGAACAGATCGGGCATTGAGGAAGAAGTCACATGTTGTCGCAACTTCGTAAGCTTTAATTGTTCCGTTTAATATCTATTGATAATTGCTTCGGTGTATACGGAGAACAATTAGGGGCCGATGTGTAGGAGCCAATTCCGCTTAAATTGGTTACTATCATTATATTATGGCTTTGTTTAATATTTCTAGTTTCTGTTTTTTTGTTGTTGCATGTTTGTGGGTGTGATTTGATACGTAATGAGGAGTGCCTACATCTGAGGAGGCTACCGTAGCCAGAGAGATTGGGTGTCAGTTCAGTCTCGGAGGATGGAGAGAATACAGTTTTTAACCATACGACCACACTACCACAACCACGAACACACGACTACACAATCTCGACTGTATTGTTTCCAGAAGAAACAGTTGATAAGAACGAAAAGTTATGAATTACTCTTTTGATGTGTGCTACGTTAATAAAGACCAATCAGTCAAGAAACAGCGTTTGGAGTATTTGTTTTTGTTATCTCAGAGTGCGGTGTTTGCATCAGCCATACCTCCACTCCATCCCGAGCAGTAATGGCTATCGAAGTTGGACTTTGAGACGGTAAAGAAACTGCCATTATATAAAATATTATAAAATATACATTGCCCCGCTTAGCTACTCCAGTGTTTTGTGTTCATCTTTGGCATAAACCAGTAATTGCAGATGCTTGTTATTATCTTCGAAAGTAATATTTTATCAGGGTCGATATTCAGTGGAACTGGGATTAATGGAAGGAAGGGAGTGTGTGAGAAGCACGCCTGGACCGGGGACTGTTGGAGCAGATGCGGTTATCAATGCGGGAAAGCAGCATTATATCACCACTACTATTCGTGGTCAAAAATGTGAGGAAGAAATGTCGAATGGAAATTCAAACGAATATTTCAGTATCTGTCTTGCAATATCAGGGACACCGTGGCGTGAATGATGATTTATTTTTGGAAATAAAATACGATAGCTGGAGTGGTAGACGGGATCAATGGTGATACTCATCGAAATCACACCAACATTAAATGAAATAACCTAGTGTCATGGACCATCAATTCATTGGAAAGCATGAATTCTTACTTTCAGTGAAACATACATAAAGTGCTGGTGTAACAGAGGGTCAGGCAGCATTTTTGGAGAACGTGTGGAGATGACAGCGGTAGAGTTGCTGCTTTACAGCGAATGCAGCGCCGGAGACTCAGGTTCGATCCTGACTACGGGTGCTGCACTGTAAGGAGTTTGTACGTTCTCCCCGTGACCTGCGTGGGTTTTCTCCGAGATCTTCGGTTTCCTCCCACACTCCAAAGACGTACAGGTATGTTGGTTAATTGGCTGGTTAAATGTAAAAATTGTCCCTAGTGTAGGATAGTGTTAATGTATGGGGATCGCTGGGCGGCACGGACTTGCAGGGCCGAAAAGGCCTGTTTCCACCACACACTCTACACTGACAAACTGCATTACTGAAATAAAATCTTGGCTTCAATCAAACTTCCTCAAACTCAATTGCAACAAATCTGAAATCATCACCATTGGTCCAAAAATGCTCACCAAATCCACCCAAAACTTCATCCTCAACATTGATGGTCTCCCAGTATCCACCTCACCTCACATCCGGAATCTTGGAATCATCCTTGATCAAACCCTCTCCTTCGACAAACACATCAAACACATCACAAAGGCAGCCTTCTTCCACCTCAAAAACATTGCCCGTCTCCGTCCATCCCTCTCCTCCACAGCTGCAGAAACCCTCATCCACGCCTTCATCACCTCCCGTCTGGACTACTGCAACAGCCTCCTCTATGGCGCACCCTCAAAAATCATCAATAAACTTCAATACATTCAAAACTCCGCTGCCCGTCTACTCACCCACACCCCGATCCGTGACCATATCACCCCCGTCCTTTATAAACTCCACTGGCTCCCCATCCCCCAGAGAATCCAGTACAAAATCCTCCTCATAACCTACAAAGCCCTCCATAACCTGGCCCCATCCTACCTGACTGACCTCCTCCACAGGCACACTCCCACCTGCACCCTCCGCTCTGCCGCTGCCAATCTCCTATCCCCCCACATCCGGACTAAACTCAGATCCTGGGGGGACAGGGCTTTCTCCATCGCTGCTCCCACCCTATGGAACTCACTACCCCAAACCGTTAGAGACTCCCCCACACTCACCACATTCAAAACATCGCTGAAGTCTCACCTGTTCAGTACTGCCTTCAACCACTGAAGGTCACCTCACCTACTGTCTCCTTTCTCTGTTCATTTATTTATTTACTTATTTATCTATTTATTAATTTCCCTATGTTCTCAAAATCTCTGTAAAGCGTCTTTGAGTATATGAAAAGCGCTATATAAATAAAATGTATTATTACAATTATTATTATTATATATATGATGTGATATGACGTTTCGGATAGTGACCATTATTCAGACTCCTTTTTCAGCGACCCGCTTTGTTTTTTTACTCGATCCTCAAGTTATTTGCTTGTCATCTCCCATGGTGCAGTCAATGGCAGTGACGCAAGGTGTTTGTTTCTTGAGCGTCACGAATGATGATCAGCAGGTATGAGTTCTTGTCGCTGGAGACCTATCGCTCTGTATATCTCGGTGCGCACCAGAAGGCAGGGCCACAGAGCTGCGGCGATGACGGACTGACGGAGCCACAGGAGTTAATTGTGTCTCACAGCTATGGGATATCCATTGATCTATCGAATTGAAGATATATATTACCCTACCATAGCGACTGTCGCTGTTTTCGGTAATTTGTTTTGTCTTTGATTTTCATGTACGTGCTCATGCTGTGAGACATTCCGTGAAGTACTCCGGCGCTGCCGACGTTAAACAAACATTTTATTTCTGTTTCAATAATTAACTTGTTTAATTTCGTCAGATATCCATTTTCCTTCTGTAACTGCCGCAGTGTGTACGTCATGCCCGTTGTTTATCCTGGACTGCGCCACTCTCTCTACATCCTCGCCACCGCGCCACAGTCAGTAATGCCGATGTCGCAACAGTTCCGGAGATGCAGGTTCAATCTCCACATGTGCAATGTTTCATCGGTCGTCCTCCGACTCCGCGCTATTCCTGGCTGCGTTCATCTTTCCTCCCACGTGCAGTTGACCTGCCTATTAATGGTTCTCCCACTACAATACGGGCCTGAGTGTGGATGGATGCTGCAATCTGGAGGGCAGTTGATGAGAATGTGGACGGAATTAAAAGCTGTGAACCTAATATACATTGGCGTTTGATGGGTTGCGTGCGCACCGTGACCCAAACGCTGCAGTCTCTGAGCATTTTCGGGTCATTTGGTCAACGCATCCAAGTTTGAAAACCTTCCAATCAGACAATGTTGCTCAGATACATTTGTGCAGGTCTTGTGTCAGTAATATTTCTTCTCCCCTTCACAGTGAACCTGTTGGCGATAGTGATACTCTGTCGAGGTAAATGCGGTCTCTCCAAATGCATCACACGCTACCTGGTGGCCATGGCAGCGTCTGATCTCCTGGTCGGCATCACTGATCCGTTTCTACGTCAGACTATTCGATTTCACTTCCCTTATTCTTTTCTCAACATTACTCCCGTGTGCACGACTGTCGAATTCCTGGTCTTTGCAACCACCGCGGTCTCTGTCTGGCTGACGGTAGCCTTCACCTTCGATCGGTTTGTGGCCATTTGTTGTGAGAAGCTGAAAATAAAATATTGTACCGAGAGAACGGCGGCTGCAGTTATCGGGGCAGTGATAGTACTGGGCTGTTTGGAGAATATCCCCAGGTGTTTTACGTTGGAGACTGGCTACGAATTTGATAATCTTCCCTGGCTGTGCTACGCTAAACCCACCTTCTATACATCGTCTGCATGGATCGCATATGAGGTCACACACCGCGTTCTCACCCCTTGTCTCCCGTTCTTTCTGATCCTTCTGCTCAATGTGCTGACGGTCAGGCGGATTGTAGCGGCCAGCAGAGTCCGCAGGGGTCTCCGGGGCCGCAGCAACGGAGAGAATGACAAGGACCCGGAGATGGAGAACCGCAGGAAATCCATTGTTTTACTCTTTAGTATCACGGGCACTTTCATATTGCTGTGGGCAACACAAGCTGGCTTTTACATCTTTACCGGTATTGCGAAGATCGGAGATGATGGCTCCCCCACCGGTTATTACAATATCACGAGTATCACGTCGATGTTTTTACAGCTTCTCAGTACCTGCACCAACACGTGTATATACGTGGCGACCCAGAGTAAATTCAGACAGGAGCTGATGAACGCGGTGAAATTCCCACTCAGGGTAATTCGTGCACTTGTTCACTAATAAAGACATGCTACACACACAAACAAAAACAAGCTCTTTAACCCTTCGATCCGCGCCGACAAATCTATCACCCATTTTTCACTAATTCCACTTTGATAACCGCATCCTTACACACTGAGGGCAGGTTATGGAATACGTGCGGAATTCAGAGTCACAAAGCACGGAATCTGGTCCTGGGGCTCAGCTCCTCCATGCTCCATCGACGTGAGTCCCATTTGCCTGCGATTGCCCATCATTCATCGTAACCATTCCGATTCAAGCATCCTGCCGTGGTGTATTTTAATGAGTTGAACCCTCCCCCTGCAGATGCTGTTTTAAATCGAAGGTCGACACAAAATGCTGCAGTAACTCCGCGGGTCAGGCAGCATCTCTGGAGAGAAGGAATGGGTGACATCTCCGAAATTGATGCAAATGCTCATTTGCCCTATCTCTTGAACTTGAGTTTGATATGATTGCATTTGTGTATTATTTGTTATCTGTTTTGTTTCAATAACATAATTTTTAAAAACCCTTTCGGGTTCAGCGCGGTACACGTAATAAATAAAAAAAAACATAATTCTGCATTCTGAACTGTGGTTTATATATTTTTACGCTGACCGGTGCATTTGTACATAGAATATGGAAATGTACAGCGCAGGAAAAATAAGTTCGGCCCATCATTTCTTGGCCGAACATGATGTCAAGATATATTTATGTCATCTGTTTACGCATGATGCAAATCCCGCAAGTCTTTGTTTGTCCACGTGTTGATACAAATGCCTCATAGAAGCCATGATACAACCAACCTCCACCACCTGCACTAGAAGAGCGTTTCAGGGACGCGAAACCCTCTGGTTAAAAGAAACACGTGTCCCAGACAGCTCAATTGAACTTTAATCTTTTTCTTAAAGCTGTGCCTTCTGGTCTTTGCATGTTCACCAATTTTGTTGACGCGATACTGCCAATCTCCGGCTTGGGACCCCGGAACTGGAGTAATCCAGACCGCTGTGCCAGGGCGCGGACACTGTTTAGTCCAGGTTGTTTTCGTTGCTACATGGAGGTCGCCACCGATATCTGTGTAATCCACGCCCCCCTTCCCGAGACCCAGAACACAGAGCTCCAGGACCATATGTAATCAAGCATTGACACCAAATGCTGGAGTAACTCAGCGGGGCAGGTAGCTTCTTTAAAGAGTAAGAACTCCGCTGCCCGTCTACTCACACACACCTCGATCCGTGACCATATCACCCCCGTCCTTTATAAACTCCACTGGCTCCCCATCCCCCAGAGAATCCAGTACAAAATCCTCCTCAAAACCTACAAAACCCTCCATAACCTGGCCCCATCCTACCTGACCGACCTCCTCCACAGGCACACTCCCACCTGCACCCTCTCCGCTCTGCCGCTGCCAATCTCCTATCCCCCCACATCCGGACTAAACTCAGATCCTGGGGGGACAGGGCTTTCTCCATCGCTGCTCCCACCCTATGGAACTCACTACCCCAAACCGTTAGAGACTCCCCCACACTCACCACATTCAAAACATCGCTGAAGTCTCACCTTTTCAGCACTGCCTTCAACCACTGAAGGTCACCTCACCTACTGTTCATTTATTTATTTACTTATTTATCTATTTATTAATTTCCCTATGTTCTCAAAATCTCTGTAAAGCGTCTTTGAGTGTTTGAAAAGCGCTATATAAATAAAATGTATTATTATTATTATTATTATTAAGAACGGGTGAAGTTTCGGGTCGAGACCCTTCTTCGGCCTGATGTCATTGATAGGATCTGTCTTATGACGCTGTGGAAACCGCACCACCGAGCCTGACGATGTTTTTGACCCAACCCCTCTGTCACTCCATCACTGCAGCCACACAGAGCGTCACTCCATTAGTACAGTGTGTCAGGCAATCAGCAGCACACCACAGTGTCACTCCATCCCTGCTTCGCCACACAGTGTTACTCAATTAATACCTGTCCACAGTGCGTCAGACCACTAGTAATATCCCATAGTGTGTTACTATCTCAGCACAATCCCATTATTATTACCCCACAGGGTATCATTCCATCAGTGAGATACCACCGTATGTCAGTCCATCAGTAACATACCGCTGTGCGTCAACCCATCAGTGTGATAATCCATCAACACAACCCCGCAGTTTGTCACTCCATCAGTACTACCCCATCGTGTGTGTGTGTGTGTCTCTCTCTCTCTCTCTCTCTCTCTCTCTCTCTCTCTCTCTCTCTCTCTCTCTCTCCCTCTCTCTCTCTCTCTCTCTCTCTCTCTCTCTCTCTCCCTCCCTCCTTCCCTCCCTCCCTCTCTCTCTCTCTCTCTCTCTTTTTTTTTTTTTTCTTTCAAAGACTTTATTCAGCACAATCACATGATACATCACATCAAAACCACACTCAGAGGTTACAAAACATCAGTTAATCATTATAATACAACATTGCCTTCATTATTTACAATGCTCTCAACCCCCCGTGGTGACCAGCGCCCACGGAAGGCCTCCATATTCCCCGTGATCACCGCGTGTTCCCTCTCTAGGGACACGCGCGCACGGACGTAGGCCCGGAAGAGGGGGAGGCAGCCGGCTCTGGCAAGACCATCGACCGCCCGCTACCTGGACCCACGAATGGCCATCTTGGCCAGGCCCAGGAGCAAACCGACAGGGAAATCCCACCCTCCTGACCGGCCCTCCCCACTCCCAGCCCCGAGCCCAAACACCAGGATCGTAGGACTGAAATGCAGCCAAAACTTGAGGAGCAACCCCTTCAGATACTCATACAGGGGCAGCAACCTCACACACTCCATGTACATGTGGAACACGGACTCTTCCTCGCCGCAGAAAATACAGGCGGCCGGCGTGTCCGTGAACCGGCTCAAAAATTTATTACACACAACGGCTCTGTGCAACACTCTCCACCCCTGGTCCCCGATGTAAAGGGGGAGGACACCCTTGTAGAGAGACCTCCACTGGGGACCGCCTCCGCCATCAGGTGGTAACACGGATCGCCACGGCGTATCCGGACGGAAGACGAAGGCGAGGAGGTGCAGAGTGTGCAGGAGCATCCTATACAGTAAACGACTGCCTGCCTCACGGAACGGCACGCTGGGCATCTGGGAGAGGCGGCTCAAGTTGTGTGGGGCCGGCTCCCGGGAAATATTCCGGAGCCTGGGCCCGATGAGCAGTTCCGGCGGAGCGGGGGTAAGCTCGGCCGGAATCACTCCAAGCTCACGCCGCTCCCCAACACCCCCCGTGACAGCGTGAGGACCGGCCCCCACCACAGCCACAACACCCCCCTCCCCCTGAGGAGCAACGCGCTGACTGAAGATGACCAAATTCCTCACTCTCAACACATCGCGGTAAAAGCTTGGCATGTCCCGTGTGGCGGGTCGGCTGATGCCCGCCACCGGGAGCCGCCAAACCCCCCTTAGGCACTGGCCCTGGCGGAAAAAATACGTGGCCAGAGCATGCCACCTGGGAGGGTGCTCCGCGTACACGTACCTCCGCAGAGTCCTGAGACGGAGAGCCGCCACCTGGGTACGCACGCATACCAAGGACTGGCCACCCTCCTCTAGCGGGAGACTCAGGACTGCGGCTGAGACCCAGTGTTTCCTCCCTCCCCAAAAGAAATCCACTAACCTCTTCTGTACAGCATTTACAAAGGTAGAGGGCGGGACAAGAGTGGCGAGCTGGTACCATAACATTGAGGCCACCAGCTGGTTTATGACCAGCACCCTACCCTGGAAAGAAATAACCCTAAGCAAGCCTGACCAGCGTCCCAGCCGGGCGACGACTTTCGTCTCTAGCTCCTGCCAGTTCGCCGGCCAAGCATCCTCAGTGGGACTCAGGTAGATCCCCAGGTAGAGGAGGTGCGTGGTGCTCCACGCATAATCCTTCATCTCTTCCGGCAGGGAGTCCACCTGCCACTGGCCCACTAGAAGTCCGGAGCACTTACTCCAGTTGATCCTAGCGGACGAAGCAGCTGAGAACACCAGCTGGCATTCGTGCATCCTCCGCAGGTCAACAGGATCAGTGAACGTAAGGAGAATGTCATCGTCAGAGGCCGAGAGAACCACCTCCACCCCCGGTCCTGGTAGCGCCAGGCCTGCCAACCGCCTCCTAAGAAGACACAGGAATGGCTCCACACAGACCGAGTACAACTGCCCAGACATGGGGCACCCCTGGCGTACCCCCCTCCCAAAGCGAAAGGGAGCCAACAATGCACCGTTAATCTTCACGAGACACTCTGCTGCGGTGTACAAAAGCCGGATCCGGGCCACAAAATGCGGTCCAAAACCGAACGCTTGCAGTGTCCCGAAGAGGTACTCATGGTCCACCCTGTCAAAAGCCTTCTCCTGATCCAGGGATAGAAAGGCAGCTGACTGACCAGTGCCCTGGGCCAGATGGATCAGGTCCCTAACCAAATGGATGTTATCTTGGATGGACCGACCAGGGACTGTATAGGACTGGTCAGGGTGGATCATTTGGGATAGTATGGCGCCCAGGCGATTTGCCATTGCCCGTGCAAAAACTTTATACTCTGTACAGAGGAGAGAGACCGGGCGCCAGTTCTTCAACAGGCGGAGTTCGCCCTTCTTGGGTAGCAGGACAACGACTGCCCTGCGCCACGAGAGGGGCATCTCCCCGGTCGCCAGGCTCTCCCCCAGAACCTTCATGTAGTCACCCCCCAGGACATCCCAGAAGGCTCTAACAAACTCAACCGTCAGCCCATCCAGCCCAGGGGACTTACCCTTTCTGAGCTGGTGCAGGGCACCAGTCACCTCCTCCAATGATAAGGGGTCATCAAGCTGTTCAACCACCCCTCTATCTATAGTCGGTAGCCTCTCCCACAGAACCCGCTGAGCCTCTCCGCTGACACCATCCGCAGAGAACAGCGTTCCATAAAAGGACCGAACTGACGCACTAATCCCCTCTGGGTCTGTGACCGAGGAGCCATCGTCCGCGAGCAGCTCAACGAGCTGTTTGCGGGCTCCTCGCCCTTTCTCCAGAGAGAGGAAGAAAGGTGAAGCCCGGTCCAGATCATGCAGCATCTGGACTCGCGACCTCACGTAAGCACCTCGGGACCGCTCAAGCTGCAGGTCCCTCAGCGCTTCCTTCCTCTCCTGAAACTCTCCCCACTCACAGGAGTCTTCACCGACCCGGCCCAAGCGAGACTCTGCGTCGAGTAACTCCTTCTCGAGTCGCTCGACTGCCGCGTCCCGCCTTCTGGTCGACCCTCCCGTGTAGTCCTGACAGAAAAGACGGATGTGAGCTTTCCCCACATCCCACCACTGCTTAAGGGAAGGGAAGCCCCTCTGCCTCTCTCTCCACTTCACCCAGAACCGCCTAAAAGACTCCCGGAATCGGCGATCCTCCAGCAGCTGGTTATTAAAGTGCCAGTACGCGGACCCAGCCCGTGTGCGCGCTGGAATAAAATCCACTCGCACCAGGCAGTGGTCCGAACATGGCACCGTCCGCATAGAGGCCGCCGAGACCCGGGAGACATACGCTCTGGAGATGTACACACGGTCGATACGGGAACCACCCCCCTCAGACCTTCGCGAAAATGCGTTGGAATCAGGGTGGAGATTCCGCCACGCATCAACCAGCTCGAAAGATTCAATCACACCTCTCAACTTCTTCGCCACTGCAGGGGCACACTGAATACCAGAGCGATCTCGCGTCTCAAGGGTACAATTGAAATCCCCCCCAAGGAAGACACACTCTCCGAAATCAATGGTGCTCAGCAGAGCAGTCACCTCCTGAAGTAACCGCGCTTGCATCGTGCCGGTGCTGGGGGCGTACACGTTAATGAAATGTAACGGCACGCCATCCAGGATCACGGCCAGATAGAGCAAACGGCCTGGCACAACTTCCTGCACCTTCACAATCTCTGGCTGGAAAGTCGGGGCCAACAGGAAAGCCACCCCACTTGACTTTGTACTGAGGTGGCTCATGTAGACCCCCCCCTCCCACTCCAGGACCCAGGTGGGCTCATCACTAACAACAGTGTGCGTCTCTTGTAGAAAGCTCACTGCATACTTCCCCTCTCTGAGGACCGATAGATGGTGAAACCTACGAAGGACCCCCCTTCCACCGTTTATATTTAGGCTAACTACTGTGAACTTGAACGCTCACTAGACTTATTCCTCAAGCTCCTTGTGGGAGTGAAGCCCCGCTCTTTTAGGAGCTTCAAAAACTCCCCGAATTGACGCTTATCACAAGCACTTAGAGCATTATCCCTACTGTTAAGGATAGCACTAAGTGTCCGGATAGTTCCCCCCAGGTCTGACCACCGTTCGGTAGCTAGCCGGACTTTGATCCTACTGTGCTGATGTTCATGCAAAAACTCTCGAATCTCAATGATGCCGGCCGCTCGAGCCACAGCACTGGAGTCCTGGCATTCTGCCAACCCACTGACACCTGAAGCAACATCTTCCTCCTCCCTGCACTCAAGGCCGTGGCCCAGATTTGGCAGACTGCCACTGGCTGCCAGTTCGCTCTCTTCACTGTGTAAGCTGGCTCCAACACCCTCCCCCCCCTCCGGCATGATCCCACCCCCGGGATCAATGTCGAGGGAGAGTCCTGACACCTCCAACAGCGGTGAGCCTGCCAGTGTATGGCCAGGCTCCTGCACACTCTCCCCGCCCTCTACAACTGGGCCTGGGGAAGAACAAAAACAGGGCGCCCCCAGGGCCCGCGGTCCACCTTCACCCCCGGAATCTGACTGAGAGACACGACCCGCAACAGCCCCGTCCCCCTCCGCATCCAGGGAACCCACTCCCCCAGCATCACCCAGAAACTCTCCATCCTCCACCACCAGGGGAGTACCCTCACTGGGGCCCACTGAGGGAGCCAGTGTTTCTGGACTCTCCCCTACTTCCTCAGTCTGTGGGGCAGCGCACCCCTCAGTCACTCTCATAGTTCTAATGAGGAGCATAGGCTGGGAAACCACCCCTACAACCGAGACCCCCCCTTCGTGTTGTCACTGCTCGTCCTCCCTCCCAGGGGACACATTCCCAGGGCAGCCAACCCCAACATCTTGTGAGATATCACCCTCTGAAGGCCCCTGGGACGAAAGGGCAACCCCCGGCCTAGAGGACACTAGTCGTGGATCACCATCCTCTACCGGAGTGGAGGGTCTCGGGGCAGGCAGCCCCCTGGCCTTATGCCCAGGGCCATCCTCTTCCTCACCAGACGCGCGCCTCCTCTTTACCCCCACGGCGGGCGGTGGTTTGGTGACCTCCATAAAGGAGGAGTCCTCCACCTCCACACCGCCAGCTTCCTCTCTTTCATCCCTTTGATCAGCCACCGCAGATCCCAACAGGAACTCCCCCGCCCCCTCCCGTCCCTCCTCAGCTCCTTGCTGAGCCCCGCCAGGTGCCCCCTGGACCTCTCCGGGCCCAACAGGCACCCTTTGGGTGGTCTCAGGTGTGGGCGTGGGCCCATCCGTTTGCGATTGTTTCGCTTTAAGGTTTCTCGTTTTCCTCGTGGACTTCTTCCCCATCTGCACGTGCCATTCCCCCCCTCCTCCTTGCCCTCCCCCTGCACCTCTCCGCCAAGCTCCGCCGCAGGTACAGGACATGGGGGTCGAGGGGCAGTGCTGCCCTGGGCCGCCAAAGTGGAACTGGCAGCCCCGGGTGGGCCAGCAGTGTCTCCCCGGGTCACCGAGGTGGAACTGGCAGCCCTGGGTGGGCCAGCAGTGTCTCCCCGGGTCACCGAGGTGGAACCGGCAGCCCTGGGTGGGCCAGCAGTGTTTTCCTGGGCTGCAGCGTTGGGATTTCTCGCAGCACCCCGGCCATTGGGACAATCCCTGCGGAAGTGCCCGAACTCTTTACACGCATGACACCGTGCTTCCCCCCAACTCCAATACACGCGGTATTGGAGCCCCGCATTCTTAACGACAAAACTTCCCTCCGCGCCCATCCCCAATCCTACTTCCATATACACCCGCCTCTTAAATGTATAGCTCCTTTGGAGACGAGTGCTGCTGCGCCAGGTCTGTTTAAGTCTAGTCAGCCTGGACCGCACCTCCCCAATCTCTGGCAGGTGTGGGCCAAGGAGCGCATCCCGGATGAAAGTGGGAACGTTGCGCAGGAGAACCGGTCGCACGGTGGACACCCATGGTTCCACCGGTACAAAGAGCCCCCTCACTATAAGCCCCTTCTCCAAAGCTAGGGCCACATCCTGCTGTTCCTTTAGGATGAACTGACATTTGCCCCATCCAACCTCAGCAGAGGCAATCTCGTCCTTCTTGAAGAGATCAAACAGGCTCTCCGCTAATTCCTCCTTGGACCACCGGTCCCCGGTTTGGACCGTGATCCCGTACTCGAGCCCCCCCAAGTTGACATAGGGCTCCTCCTCGAGTGACTCCGGAGCCGCAGCCGAAGCCACACCTGCGTAGCTCCGACCCTGACCCCGACCCCGAGCTGCTGCCATCCTGACAGGGGTACAGAACAACACCCGAAACAACAGCAGTCCTCGCACAAAAACGCTCTCAGAGTCAGTCTCAGTCTAAAGAGCGGCAGAAGCAGTTCTCTCCAGTCGAGCAAAGGAACACGCCCACGCTTATCCTCACCGCCGAGTGCAGCTTTTGGGGCTTTCTGAGGCCTTTCGAGCCCCTCCAGAATCTGCCAGATTTTGAAAAGTACCTTCACTTTGTTGAGCCCGAAGTCCCAGTCCGGGCACAATGTTATGGAAGCTGGATTGTGGAGCTAGAATCGCCACAAACACCACATCTTCCCAACTCCCAGTCTCCAGGTACGATTGGCAATCCGCCAGCCACTGCCGCTCCCACAGCTCTGCAGACAAGCGCTGGAGTTCC
Source organism: Rhinoraja longicauda (assembly GCF_053455715.1). Taxonomy (NCBI): domain Eukaryota; kingdom Metazoa; phylum Chordata; class Chondrichthyes; order Rajiformes; family Arhynchobatidae; genus Rhinoraja; species Rhinoraja longicauda. The sequence goes on from NC_135991.1 coordinate 572,677, forward strand.
TCACTAAATGGAGAAATCCTTCGACAAAGGAAAGTTTCCGAAGTCCAACGTTCACTCAAACTTCGAACTCCCACTGCCTCTGTCCCTCTTCCTTCGACACACTCTTCAAAGGTTGCTTCAATCCTCTCAGCCACCGGAGCAGAGAGCAACACAACCTCTCTCTCTCTCTCTCTCTCTCTCTCTCTCTCTCTCTCTCTCTCTCTCTCTCTCTCTCTCTCTCTCTCTCTCTCTCTCTCTCTCTCTCTCCTCCCTCCCTCCCTCCCTCCCTCCTCTCTCTCCTCTCTCTCTCTCTCTCTCTCTCTCTCTCTCTCTCTCTCTCTCTCTCTCTCTCTCTCTCTCTCTCTCCCTCCCTCCCTCTCTCTCTCTCTCTCTCTCTCTCTCTCTCTCTCTCTCTCTCTCTCTCTCTCTCTCTCTCTCTCTCTCTCTCTCTCTTTCGTTCTCTCTATCTCTATCGATTTCTGTGTCACTCTCTACTTTCGCTCTCTCTCTGTTTCGTTCTCTCTATCTCTATCAATTTCTGTGTCACTCTACTTTCTCTCTCCGTTTCGTTCTCTCTATCTCCATCAATTTCTGTGTCACTCTCTACTTTCTCTCTCTTTCTGTTTCGTTTTCTCCATCTCTATCGATTTCTGTGTCACTCTACTTTCTCTCTCTCTCTCTCTCTTTCTCTCTCTCTGTTTCGTTCTCTTTATCTCTATCAATTTCTGCGTCACTCTACTTTCTCTCTCACTCTCTTTGTTTTGTTCTCTCTATCTCTATCGATTTCTGCGTCACGCTCTAATTTCTTCCTCCCTCTCCCAATCTCCTCTCTCGCTCTCTCTCTCTGTTTCGTTCTCTCTATCTCTATCTATTTCTGTCTCACCCTCTCCCTCCCCCTCTCTTCCCCTCTCTCTTTCTCTTTCACCCGCCCCCCCCTTTCGCTCCCACTCTTTGCTCCCTCTGTCCCCCTGGACAATGGAGGACCCGGCGGGGGGGGGGCTATGATGAACAAAGGGGGACCTAGTAACTTTGTAAGTGCCCTTAATGTGGTGACTACTTGCATACCCTGGGTATGCAAGCGAAGAATTTCACTGCGACTTGTCACCTGTTCCAATAAAGAACTCAGTTCAATTCAAAACTTCTCTGGGTCTGAACGTCTATGTTTCTCTTTGTCCGTCTCTCCCTGCCTCTCATCTCTCTCCCTCCCACTCCCTCTCTCTTTCACGGTGATTCCCACTCATCTGTCCATTTCCGTCTCTCACCGGTGGGAGGGCACAGCCTCAGGATTAAAGGGCGCTCTTTCAGAAAGGAGGTGAGGAGGAACCCCTTTAGCCAGAGGGCGGTGAATCTGTGGGATTCTTTGCCGCTGAGGGCTGTGGAGGCCACAAGTCAGTGGGTAGTTGTTCAGGCAGAGATAGATAGATTCTTGATTAGAACGGGTGACAGGGGTTATGGAGAGAATGGGGTTAGGAGAGGGGATCTTATCGAAACGTATAAGATTATTAAGGGGTTGGACACGTTAGAGGCAGGAAACATGTTCCCGATGTTGGGGGAGTCCAGAACCAGGAGCCGCAGTTTAAGAATAAGGGGTAGGCCATTTTGAACGGATATGAGGAAAAACTTTTTCAGGTTGTGAATCTGTGGAATTCTCTGCCTCAGGAGGCAGTGGAGGCCAATTCCCTGAATGCATTCAAGAGAGAGCTGGATAGAGCTCTTAAGGATAGCGGAGTCAGAGGATATGGGGAGAGGGCAGGAACGGAGGGGGTACTGATTGAGAATGATCAGCCATGATCGCATTGAATGGCGGTGCTGGCTCAAAGGGCCGAATGGCCTACTCCTGCACCTATTGTCTCTTGTCTATGATACCACAGAACTTTATTTATCCCGGGAGGGAAATTGATCTGCCAACAGTCATAAAAACGCATGATACATGAAGTTAAAGTGATGAGCGCGAAGTATTGGGGTTGTGCAAGGATTGGAGGGGGGAATCAGTCTCAGTCTAGCCCACGACAGCAGGGGAGGGGTTGTACGGTTTGATAGCCACAGGGTAGAAGGATCTCCTGTGGCGTTCTGTGCTGCATCTTGGTAGAACCAGTCTGTTGCTGAATGTGCCCCTCAGGTTGGCCGGTGTGTCATGGAGGGGGGGTGAGCAGTATTGTCCAGGATGCTCTGCAGTTTGAGGACCATCGACCCGCCAAGACCCCCCCGTGAACCCAAATCCAACTCCGCCCCCAGCACGGAGCCGGCCTCCCCGATGAGTTTGTTGGTGTGGGGTCGGGGGTCTGGATATGATTGCTAAGACATAGAAACAGACATAGAAAATAGGTGCAGGAGTAGGCCATTCGGCCCTTCGAGCCTGTATGCACCGACATTCAATATGATCATGGCTGATCATCCAACTCAGTATCCTGTACCTGCCTTCTCTCCATACCCCCTGATCCCTTTAGCCACAAGGGCCACATCTAACTCCCTCTTAAATATAGCCAATGAACTGGCCTCAACTACCTTCTGTGGCAGAGAATTCCACAGACTCAATCACCACTCTCTGTGTGAAAAAAAACGTTCTCATCTCGGTCCTAAAAGACTTCCCCTTATCCTTAAACTGTGTGACCCCTTGTTCTGGACCTCCCCAACATCGGGAACAATCTTCCTGCATCCAACCCCTTAAGAATTTTGTAAGTTTCAATAAGATCCCCCCTCAATCTTCTAAATTCCAGCGAGTACAAGCCCAGTCTATCCAGTCTTTCTTCATATGAAAGTCCTGCCATCCCAGGGATCAGTCTGGTGAACCTTCTCTGTACTCCCTCTATGGAAAGAATGTCTTTCCTCAGATTGGGAGACCAAATCTGGTTGTCCCGGGAGCGTGCTTCCACCAGGGTCCGGCGGAGGCCGAGACTCCCACAGTGTCTAGCCGAGGCACTGCAGGCTGGCCAGCATGGGCCAGCAGGGACATCGTGGGCAGAAGGGCAGTGGTGGCCGTAAGAGGCACAGACTCACGGCCGTATTTGTGTTCTAGCAGAAAGACCATGGTGCCTGCAACTCTCATCCTGATCGCCCTGCTTACCATCGGGGGAGATTGTGCCAGAAGGTAGGGGTCTGTCTGTCTGTCTGTCAGTGTGTGAGGCTTCCATTTATAACTCCCTGCAATTTCTCGCGGTCGAGACAGACATGTCCCCGATCATATAAGATTATTAAGGGATTGGACACGCTGGAGGCAGGAAACATGTTCCCAATGTTGGGGGATTCCAGAACCAGGGGCCACAGTTTAAAAATAAGAGGTGGGCCATTTGGAATGGAGATGAGGAAAACGTTTTTCACTCAGAGAGTTGTAAATCCGTGGAATTCTCTCCCTCAGAAGGCAGTGGAGGCCAATTTTATGGACGCTTTCAAGAGAGAGCTAGATAGAGCTCCGAGGGATAGCGGAGTCAGGGGTTATGGGGAGAAGGCAGGAAGGGGGACTGATTGAGAATGATCAGCCATGATCACATTGAATGGTGGTGCTGGCTCGAGGAGCCGAATGGCCTCCTCCTGCACATATTGTCTATTGTCTATTGTCTATACTTCAGTAATGCACATTCACGGTCATTAATACGGTCCGCGATAAGGTATCAGGTGTTTTACTGTGATTTTCCTCCTGTGCCGACTCCTCGTCATGTCTTCGCATTTGTCCAACAGTTCATTTGTGGTTAACCCCCACTCAGTACCTTCTTTTGTACATCAATACAGTTTGTGTTACATGGACAATCTTAGTAGTCATCTTAGTTCGAATATTCAGATCTGATCATAGTTGTTACTTATGTCAGATCATTAGGTTAGGTGAGGTTAGACTACGTCTATTATCATCACATGTTCCGAGGTGCAGTGAAAGGCGTGGGTTTGCACGCTATCCATTCAGATCAGTTATACCATCAGTTACATTCAGTTAAAGTCCTGGAGGTGGAGCGAGGAAGATACAGAATGCAGAATATAGTTCATTGCATAGAATGTCCTGCTGAATATTGTCACGTTGCGTTCTCCGTAGAACTGGACACGTGCAGTTGGAGAACTCGAATTCTGTGAAAACAGAAAGCAAAGAATTCCTGCAAAAATATGACTTACTGTGCCGAGGTGCAATGCTCGAACGATGGATGAAGCAATGCTTCTACGACCGATGAAAGATCCTGCTGGTTTGGTGTTGTTGTAAACACTGAAGGCGACAGGCGCTTTAGGTTTTAGCTTCAGTTTTAGGTTTAATATTGTGGCATGTACCTCGGTACAGCAAACAACTTTGTTCTGCATGCTATCCAAAGAGATTACATTTCTTATGAAATGACACTATCGGTTCAAACTCGTGGACAAAGGGCACTTGTGTATGCGGATCCACTCACAGCGTGGTAAGTGTATGGATTCGCACAGCGGGTAGGAGACATATAGACTGAGCTGCAAAAGGAGGTAGTTGAAATAGAAACTATAACATCATTTAAAATACATTTGGACAAGCACATATAGGAAGAGGTGAGAGTGATTGGCGGCAATGGCGGCAGTTGGGACGTTGTAGATGGGGTACATTGATCGGCGTTGGCAGGCTGGGTGGAAGGACCTGTCCCGGTGGTGTATGATACATGACAATAGATAGAGCAAAGTGGAAGTTACAGCGTGCAGAATCCATGTATCAGCACTGCAGCGCATGGTTGTACATCTGTAACTCAGACGAAGTTCAATGTCCGTGATGGGGTGGAGGAAATTGAATTAGAATCCTAGCCTATGGAGGTACCGTTCATAAGCCCAATAACGGAGGAAATGAACCTATTCGTAAGTCTGGTGATGCGCGCTTTCAAGCTTCTCTCCCATTTGCCGGATTGGAGTTGGGGAAAGAAGAACTGAGCGGGGTTGGCCAAGTCTTTGATTATGTTGGGTGTTTGGGTAATGTTATGCAGCGTGGAATGTAGATGGATAATATCATTGGTCTGTGGTCTCTAATAGACTGGGCTAGATTTAAAACCCTCTACAATTTCTCGCGGTCCTGGCAGAGTTATTCCCAAACCAATCTGCTATGAAAAGTAACAATATGCTTGTAGAAACATTGAAAATAGGTGCAGGAGGAGGACATTTGGATCGTCGGTCCAGCACCGCCGTTCATTGTGATCATGGCTCATCATCCACAAGCAGTAACCTGTGCCTGCCTTCTCCCCATATCCATTGATTCCACTAGCCCCTAGAGCTCTTTCTAACTCTCTTTCAAATTCATCAACGTGAATTGACCTCCACTGCCCTCTGTGGCAGAGAAATCCACAAATTCACAACTCTCCGGGTGAATAAGTTTCTTGTTACCTCAGTTTTAAATGGCCTCTCCTTTATTCTGTTACCCTATTTTGACAAGGGTAACAGGGGACATAACAATTGTCTGTTTGTTTTCGTGTGTGTGCCTTCTAGGGTGTCGCTTCATTGTGATTGCTCCACGTCAGAGTGGCAAGATTTAAATGAAACTGAAGGAAGGAATTTACACTCCAACGATGGTGGGTACATGGTACAAGTAGTGGATGGAGTTGGTGGTGAAGTGTTCTACAGCCAGAGCGTTTGGAAATACAGATGCCAATGAGACAGTAGCAATAAATAATTAGGGAGCTGTCGTGCAATAAATGTTGAGTAGGAACTGATTCTGCAACAATGTCCAGGTGGGCCGACGAGCAGCACCGATGTTGCATTGAGTTTGAAAATTGATACCACACTGCATGTTGTTCGTCAATATCGGAGTTTTGATGAGATTATTAACTTCTGACATAACATATATTCCTTCTCTCCGCGGATGTCTTCTGACATCTGAGTATATCCCGACCTCCTCTTGTATTTCAGATGCCGGATAATTACTACGGCCCGCAACCCGGTATCAGCGTGTGTTTTGTTTTCTTACTCCCGTCCCCACACTTCACCTTCTCTTCGCATTTGTCCAACAGTCCATTTCTGGTTAACGGCCACTCATCACCTTCTCTTTTATATCAACACTGCCTGTGTCTCATGTACAATCTTAGTCAGCATCGTCGTACGATCATTCTCACTCTGATCAGAGTTGTTATTTATCTCAGGTCATTTAGTCAGTGTAGGTCTATTATTATCACACGTAACGAGGTGCAGTGGAAAGCTTTATTTTTGCATGCTATTCACTCAGTTCAAATATTCCACACACAAAAACAATCAGTGTAACGACAAGTGCAATAGATCGGGTTAAGGGGAAGAGAGTTCTATAGAAACACAAATCCTTCATTGAACCCGATGTAGAATTCGTATTAAAGTGTGCCGATGTGTATTGGTAAAAGTATTAATGATGCCATGCTTCTATTAACTATGAGGCCTCCTTGGTTTGTAAAGGTGGAAACAATTAAGTTGAAAGGTGGATTGAGATTTTGGCTTCAGGTTCAGGTTCATTATTGTCACGTGTATCGAGGCGCATGAATAACGTTGTGTTATATGCGATCCAAACAGATTAAATACGATATACAAATATTATCAGTTCAAACTCCAGAACAATAAATGAAGCAAAGGGAAGATACAGAATGCAGAACATAGTTGGCAGTAGTTTAGCGCATCTGTTCCATAGACAAATATCCGCCATGGACTAGGGATGACAGATCGTACGAACTATCGTGAAGGTGACAGGGTAGACCATCTGATCAAATGTTGGTCCTTTGAAGGCCATTTTTTTTCGAGGGACAAATCATGACTTCTATCTCTGCACCGAGTTGAAGATCCATATCGCGCTCTTTAAATGAGATAACGTCAAATCATAATAGTCTACGGAGCATGTGCTGGTAAATGGGACTTATTAATTGGAAATCGTAGACAAGGATAGTTGCTGGGCTGTTTCTCTGTCGTGTGACTCGTGGCTCTCGGTCCAGTCTATGTACTTTTTCCCCATTTGTGGTATCACCGTCGTTAGTTAAAGCAGGGCTTCGCTCATAATTATTTGTCTGGCCCGAGCTCTCGGTGGAATTACGTTCCATATCCCTTGGATGGCAGGAGGCTGGGAGGTAATCTTAGAAAGGTCTATAAATCGTGAGGGGAATAAATGTGGATGAGTGTGGATGAATAAATAAGTGTGGATGCACTATGTCATTTACCCAGAATGGAGAAGCTAATAACAGAGGTCAGAGGGTTAAGAGGGGCAAGATTTACAAGGAACTGGAAGGAAAGACCTTTAAACTCAGATGGTGATGGGTATAAAGAACGAGCTTTCAGTAACGGTAGTTGAGGCATATTGAAGATGGTGCATTTATACAGCCACAACATTTGGAATATAGCTACCAAATCGGCTTTAGCAATAAGTAAGCATGATCGGCTATTTCTATTGTTCGGCTTGAACTGATTTTGTAGCAATAGTCAGGTGCGTTGGCGATGTAATTTACACTCTAACTCAGGTGCGCTTGAGTTGTGCGAAGTATGCATTTGTTTTGGACTATCAGTTCTTTTATTGGGTCACCCATTTCGGACATTCGATACGTTTTCCTCACTCCACGGGTGTCATCTGAGTCTTCTACGTTGATCTTGCTTCACACTTGTATTTCAGAATCCCGGAAATTACTACGCTCCAGGTGATCTGGGAATGAGTGTAGGGCTAGGGCGATGGCATCGTCCGTGGACCTGTTGTGACGGTAGGCGAACTGCAGTGGGTCAAGGACGCTGGCTAGACTGGATATAATGCGTTCCATTACAAGCCTCTCAAAACATTTCATGATGGTGGATGTCAAACCCACTGTTCGGTGGTCGTTTAAACTTGAGGTCTTGACTTTCCTCGACACTGGAATGATGGTGGTCTTCAAGAAGCAGCTGGGTACCTGATAACGGAGTAGGGAGAGAACAAAGATGTCCACCAATACAGGTGCTAGCTTTTCCGCGCAGCTACCAAGGACACGGCCAGGAACTCCGTCTGGGCCTGTTGCTTTTCGTGGATTTACCCACAGGAAGGCCGCTCTAACCTCTGCAACTGTCACCCTGGAGAGAGCCACACTGGAGTCTGAAGAGCCAGAAGTCACCATACAAAGTATTCAGTTCATCAGGTGAGTTTGCACCATCACCAATAATATTGGCTGAACATTCTTTGCACCCATTTATCTGAATCAGACCGTGCCACATTCTCCGTGTGACCCAGAGATTATACTGGGACGCAAGTTTGAACCGGTATTGACCCTTGGCATCCTTGATGGCTTTGCGGAGACCACAGCGTGGCTTCTTGGACCGCTTGGGATCGATTGACTTGTGTGCATCGGACCTGTGAATGTACATCCATGATTTCCGATTGGGGAGCACTCGGATTGACTTCGGCGGCACATAGTCTTCCACTCACTTGTTGATGAAGTCAGTCACGGCAGAGGCGCACTCATTCAGGTTAGCTGCAGAATCCGTGACTACTGACTTAAAGCAGTCGCGTAAGATGTCATCCGTGTCCGTTGTCTAGCTTTTTACAACTCTCTGTATCAGATTATCCTGCTTTAATTGTTGCTGCTTGTTGGCAGGGAGCAGAAGCACAACTCGGTGGTCAGATTTCCCTGAAATGTGGCCGAGCGACAGGGCGACAGGGAACAATCCCTACAGGATGGATGAGGCGAGCCTGGACGTGGGAACACGTAGAATGCACTGAAGGGACGCAGAGGAACAGTTCAATGCTGAGTAATGTTCCAAGCTCCAGTTTGCTCATTGTATTGTTTATTTACCTGGGTGGATGGGCGTATGTTCGTGTGTGTATCTTCTCACACACCGTGGAAGTTCTTTGATGGAGTCCATCAGGCGTGCACATAGAGGTAGGGACACCAGCAGATAGAGACGGGAAACCACAGAGAGATAGAGACATGAATACTCACAGAGAGAAGTAGGAACATGTACGGAAACAAGTAGACCCCCCCCCCCTAATTCTACGTAGGTTTGCCTTCTCCTGATTTCCCATTTGCAGGCGCACTCCCCTATTTCCACATTTACAGTTTCCCTCCGCTAATTTCATATTTGTTGTTTATCCACCCGCCATACTTCAATAACAGTGTACCCGCAAATCCCCATTTCCGGGTGCTCTCCCCTAATTGACCATTTACCGGTGCTCTCCCGTAATTACCATATATAAGGACCTTCCCCTGGATGACTATTTAATGCGGTGCCCCAAAATTGACCGAGTCCTTAATTTGAGTAGTTGAGTGTATAATCACAATACCGACGGTAGAATGCACATTTTTTTAAAGTGAGAAGATCGGTTCTAAGGATGGTCTGTTTCCGCGCGGTATCTCTAAACCAAGTTTAGACTGTGGCAAAGGCCAGTGATCAGCAGGTGATGGAAGAGGAAAACAAATATCTTCCACCAACACAGAAAAAAAAATTGTATCAAAAGGGAATAGAGATACAGAATCTGGAATCCTGCAACAGCACGCTGGAGGAACTCGGCTGGTCAAGCAGGTCTGTGAAGCAACAGGTCTCATTCCACGTTGCGGGCCGATTCCCAGTGAGGTCGAGCACAGGGAGCTGAATTATTATAAAGTAGGTAAAGCTATAATGGGGACAGGCAGGCAGAACATGGAATGTGCTGTGTGGTATAGCGTATGACTGAGGGTCGGAATGAGATGTTCCGTCTATCTGTTCGGGAGGACATGATGAAGGTCCTGACGGAACAAATGGGAAGTGAGGAGAAAGATTCCACAGAGAGAAATAGACAGAGGGAGGGTGGGGGAAAGACTGACGACACTGGGTGTGAACATATTGTCTGGATGTTGTGGTCTGCCCTAGTTAATTGTGGAAAGCTGCGATAAGTGTAGGAGCAAAGCGGTCCTTCTGCAGTTGTATCGGGCCCTGGTTAGACCAGATCTGGAGAATTGTGTGCAGTTTTGCTCTCCTAATTTGAGGAAGGACATCCTTGCTACTGAGGCAGTGCAGCGTAGGTTCCGGCGGTTAATCCCCGGGATAGTGGGACTGTCATATGAGCAAAGATTCAAGACTCGGCATGTCTTCACTGGAATTTAGAAGGATGAGAGGGGATCTTGTAGAAACGTATAACATTATAAGAGGACTGGACAACCCAGATTCAGGAAAAAAGGTTCCCAGATGTTGGGGGAGTCCAGAACCAGGGGCCACAGTCTAAAAATAAAGGGGAAGCCATTTAAAACTGAGGTGAGAAAAAAACATTTCACCCGGAGAGATGTGAATTTGTGGAATTCTCTGCGACAGAAGGCAGTGGAGGCCAATTTAGTGGATGAATTTTAAAGAGTTTTGGATAGGGCTCGAGGGGATAGTGGAATCAAGCGATATGGGGTTACAGATTGTGGATGGTCAGCCATGATCACAATGAATGGCGGTGCTGGCTCGAAGGGCCAAATGGCTTCCTCCTGCATTTATTTTCCTATGCTTTCATGGGCTTACCGGGAAAAGCTGACGGGTGCAGAATTCCATCCCGGATCCAGGGACCAGCTCACAGTGAGTGATAATTGGCCAGGGAACCTATTTAACTGAATAATTTTTTTTTGCTTTTTATTAATGTGTGCTGATTGCGATCTGAACAAAATCTCCGCTGCTCCAGGGAGGCGGATTGCCCATGGTTTGGGCAAACCTCGGTGACCGGTAATCAAACCCTGGCCGACTGCTCAGCAGGCAGCTGGTGTGCTGTGATCAGTAACTGAACAAAGCAGACGCACAACAGCATGTATTTCCCCCAGATTCCAGAGCAGCAGCAATAGTGACGATCAGACGCACCAAATTTAGAAAAGGAAATGCAGAAACTACCCACTGCGAGGAATTATCCCCAAATGATCAATTGATTGACTGCTGGGTATCAGTTCTCGTTCTGTACACCGGATGTCCCCATTATCCAAAAGCTGGAAGTTGGGCAACGCCCGGGAATTGTTCACCCGGGATGGAACTAAAATGAGAGTCAGCGCTTCAGTGTCTGAGGAACTAAAAATAGAACTTCGCACAGCTCGCAACAGTTGACAAATTGAATCTTTGATATAAAATGTTTTTTCAAGCAAGTGCGGTTGGTTTCTAAATTATGCCCAACCGTGGAAAAGCAATGAGAAGCCAATTCGCGACTCATCCCCGGCTGTCTTCCAGTCACACAATCCCACTCTATTTATAGTTATAGAATCAAACAGCACGACGGAAAACCTTATGGAACAAGCCAATTGAATGTTGGCCTTCATAACAAGAGGAGTTGAGTATAGGAGCAAAGAGGTCCTTCTGCAGTTGTACAGGGCCCTAGTGAGACCGCACCTGGAGTACTGTGTGCAGTTTTGGTCTCCAAATTTGAGGAAGGATATTATTGCTATTGAGGGCGTGCAGCGTAGGTTTACTAGGTTAATTCCCGGAATGGCGGGACTGTCATATGTTGAAAGACTGGAGCGACTAGGCTTGTCTACACTGGAATTTTGAAGGATGAGAGGAGATCTTATCGAAACGTATAAGATTATAAGGGGTTGGATACGTTAGAGGCAGGAAACATGTTCCCAATTTTGGGGAGTCCAGAACAAGGGACCACAGTTTAAGAAGAAGGGGTAAGCCATTTAGAACTGAGATGAGGGAAAAAAATTCAGTCAGAGAGTTGTGAATCTGTGGATTTCTCTGCCTCAGAAGGAAGTGGAGGCCAATTCTCTGAATGCATTCAAGACAGAGCTAGATAGAGCTCTTAAGGATAGCGGAGTCAGGGGGTATGGGGAGAAGGCAGGAACGGGGTACTGATTGAGAATGATCAGCCATGATCACATTGAATGGCGGTGCTGGCTCGAATGGGCCGAATGGCCTCCTCCTGCACCTATTGCCTATTGTCTATTAACTATTGTCTATTGTCTATTGTCTTCCAGTCACACAATTCCACTCTATTTATAGTTATAAAGTCAAACAACACGACGGAAAACCTTATGGAACAAGCTGACTATGCCGCAAAATAGTTGAGTTAGTTTAGTTCAGTGGGACTGAAGGCTGATAAATCCCCAGCGCCTGATGGTCTGCATCACAGTGTACTCAAGGAGATGGCTCTAGAAACCGTGGACGCATGGGTGATCATTTTCCAATGTTCAATAGACTCAGGATGAGTTCCTGTGGATTGGAGGGGAGCGAATGTTAACCCATTTTTCAAGAAAGGAGCGAGAGAGAGAAAATGGGGAATTATAGACCAATTAGCCTGACATCGGTGGTGGGGAAGATGCTGGAGTGAAATATGAAATAAGTAATAACGGCGCATTTGGATAGCAGTAAAAGGATTGGTCCAAGTCAGCGTAGATTTATGATGGGGAAATCCTGCTTGAATATCTTCTGATTTTTTGGGGGGATGTGACAAATAAAATGGACGTCGAGCCAGTGGATGTAGTGTATCTATGCGTTCAGGAAGGCTTTGGTAAGTTCCCACACGGAGATTGGTGAGCAAGATTAGAGCACATGGTATTGGGTGTAGGGTATTGACATGGATAGATAATTGGTTTGCAGACAGGAAGGAAAGAGTGGGAATAAATGGGTCCCTTTCAGAATGGCAGGCACTGGCGAATGGAGTGCCGTAAGGCTCGATGCATGGGGCGCAACTATTTACCATATATATTAATGATTTGGATGATGGAATTAGAAGTAACACTAGCAAGTTTGCAGATGACACAAATCTGGGTGGAGGTGTGAACTGTGAAGAGGATGTTAGGAGGTTGCAGGGTGACTTGGACAGGTTGAGTGAGTGGGCAGATGCAAGGCAGATGCAGTATGATATAGATAAATGTGGGGTTATCCACTTTGGCGGCGAAAACAAAGAGGGAAATTATTATCTCAATGGTGTCAGATTCTGGAAAAGGAAAGAACCAGGGGCCACTGTCTAAGAATAAAGGGGAGGCCATTTAAAACGGAGGTACAAAATAAATAATCACCCAGATAGTTGTGACATCGTGGAATTCTCTGCCACAGAAGACAGTGGAGGCAAATTCACTGGATGCATTTAAAAGTGAGTTGGACAGAGCTCTTGGGGCTAGCGGAATCAAGGGATATGGAGTGAAGGCAGGCACGGGTTACTGATTGTGGATGATCAGCCATGATCACAATGAATGGCGATGCTGGCTCGAATGGCCAAATGGCCATCTCCTGCACCTATTGATCTATGTTTCTATGTCGCTAATACCCGTTCACTATGTACCGTCCATTTAATCGGCCTGGGGAATTCACCGGAACCATCGTGTCGGCGGTCCACATACCACACAAAGCCAACACCAAGGTGGCAGCGGATGAATTATACTCGGTCATGAACTCTCTTTAAGAACCAAACCCTATGGTACCGTTCATCATTTGCGATGAACTCAGCCAATCTAGCCTCAGGAATACACAGGTAACTAAAATCAACATCTCTCTCTCTCCCCCAGCCCATCCCCCTCGGCAGGGCTTAAGCACTCTGGCCTACACGACCAGTAAGTATGCCTGCCGTTCCATTTGTCGCGATCGTTTGTCATCCGATCATCTATTGGTGGTGCTCCTGCTGGCATTGAGAAAGATTTAAGAACGAAGCACCAACGAAAAGAGCAACACATCAGTGGTCTGAGGAGACGGGGGGTCTCCATTAGGTCTGCCCTCAGTCGATGAAGTGGAACTCTTATTAAGCTATTTGCAGTTTCACACAGCGAAGGCACAGTAATCGGTCCGATTGGATAAGCGTTGGGGAACATTGAGTCGTAATATGAAGGCGCATTATCAGGAAATCAACTCAATCGAAGACCGGGCTGCATACAAAGACTGTGGCAAATCTCAATAATGAGCAGTTAATGGACGACGAAACAAATCTCCGTCATCAAACAATATAAATCTTTCATGCCAAAGGAGAATACAGATGCTGTAATCTTGAATAAAGAGACATAACTCAGCGGGTCATGCAGCATCCGTAGATGCAGCTGACGTAAGTTTTAGATTCGGGACCATGAGACGGAGCAGAAGGCATCAATGATTAGAAAGTTGGAAAGTAAATGATGGGGCCGATCAATGGCAACATGTGAATGTTCCTGTGTAGCGTAGTGCGTGGCTGGGGATCAGAGTGAAGCTGTTCCGTCTGCCTGTACCGGAGGACTGTATGAAGCTCATGACGAAACAGATGGGGAATGAAGAGAGAGGTTCCACTGAATGGAATAGACAGAGAGCGGGTGGTGAACAGAGTGGCGTCACTTGGTGTTAAATGTTATCTGGGCATGTTGGGATCTGTCCTCATCTGGGGTGGGAATCTGCAATAAAGGGATCAGGAATATGCACTTCCATTTATAGGGCAACCGGTCATGAATGGAAATTCCATCCCCGATGTAAAGACGACCTCACAGTGAATAATAATTGCCTATGGGATCCATTTTACTCCAGAACCTCTTCCTGCATCATTTATAGGTTCAAGGTGAATGTGGAAATGATTATTAGGAACCTGATGGGTAACTTTTTCACGCAAAGGATGGTGTATGTATGGAACAAGCTGCCAGAGGAGGTCGTTGAGGCAGGAACTGTCCAAACATGTAAGAAGCAGTTAGACAAGTACAGGGATCGGACAGGTTTGGAGGCATATGGGCCAAAAGCGGCCAGGTGGGACTGGTGTAGCTGGAACATGTTGGCCGGTGTGGGCAAGTTGGGCCGAATGGCCTGTTTCCACTCTGTATCATTCTATGACTATGAGTCTATGCATGAATTGCTATCGGAATTAATTATCTGTGCTCTCTGAAGGCAGATTTCCCGTGCATTGGGAATGTTGCGGTGATCGGAATCGAACCCCGACCACCTGCTCGGGATTCAACTGGTGAGGCACCGTTGCCGATTGATGAAAGGAGACGCACAATAGCACAGTGTTTCCCCCGGAGCGGGAGCCGGAATAATGACAATCTAATGCAAAAACTCAGGAAACATAAAATCGGAAAATATGCGAGGATTTCTCACGGAATGATATCGCGCGTCCGGACGCCGTGAGACCAGCGGTCCGCGGTCTGTCGAGTGATGTGTTCGGTTTCATCAAGAAATGCACGTGACGGCTGTTTTTCAATAGAGACATTTAGGTCTCGTCCTGATCAGAAGCCTTGGATGAAAAGGGAGATTCACACTTGGTTAATGTCCTGATCTAAGGCTTTGAAGCAAGATGACCCTGAACGGAACACGAAGGACAAGTGTGATCTCCGCAAGTCAAACAGGGATAAGAGGATTCCAAATCAGGCTGGGCGCTCAATTCAAGCAAGCGGATGCCTGGCGATTGCATTGGCTCTGATGACCACCACGGTTTACGAGCCGAACAATGCATCTCTACCGTTGGATAACCCGCTTTGAACAGGGAAACACTGTTTCACCAATGCGTATTCACCCACTACCCGATGGCAGAGATCATAAAGCATGGAGACATATAGCGCGGAAACAGGCCGTGCCGCCCAACGTCCACGTGTCGATTAAAATGGACCATCTGATCTAATTCGGTTTGCCCACATCCCCGAAAACCTTTCCAAACCGTGCACCCGTCCAAATGTCCTTCACATTGTGTGTGCCTCAGCATGTTTCTGGGCAGGTCGTTTCACATTTCCTCAACCGTCTGAATGAAATAGTTGCCCCTCACGTTTATATTAAACATTAACACCTCTCACCTTAAACCCATGTCCTATCGTGCTTGATTTTCCTACCCTGTTAAATAGACTGTGCATTCGCTCCATTTGCTCCCCTCATACCCTTTTCGCCTGTAGAGGTCACCTCTCAGGCCCCTGTGCTCCTAGGCATAAAGTCCAAACCTGTCCAACCAAGCCCTATAGCCCAGGCCCTCGAGTGCTGGCAACATTTTCATCAATCAAGCATGATGGCATCTTTCACGAAGATCAATTCCCGGTGAGCGGTCGGTCCGAACGTACCATCTGGCCCGGTTTTGAAATCGTGCGCCTTTCAACGTATTCGCCATCTGTAATCATTGGTTTGGTGTCAGTTGCAAACATACTAACTATGAGCGCACAAGTAGAGTTGCTGCCTTACAACGCTTGGAGCTGAAGACCCTGGTTCGATTCCGACTACGGTGCTGTCTGTTCGCAGTTCGTACGTTCCCCCGTGAGTTTTCTCCGAGATTGTTGGTTTCCTTCCACACTCCAAAGACCTACAGGTTTGTAGGTTAATTGGCTTGGTATGAGCCAAGTGCATGTAGGATTGAGTTAATATGCGAGGATCGCTGGTTGGAGCGGACTCGATGCGCCGAAGGGCCTGTTTCCGCGCTGTAAGTTTAGACTTTGGCAAAGGACCGTGATCAGCAGGAGGATAAAACAAATATCTTCCGCCGACCTAGAAAAAAAGTTTCGTATCAAAAGGGAATATAGATACTAAACCTGGAATCTTGAATCTTGGAGGAACTCAGCTGGTCAAGCAGGTCAGTGAAAGCAACAGGTCTAATTCGACGTTTCGGCCCTACTCCCAGTGAGGTCGAGCACAAGGAGCTGGTTTATTATAAAATAGGTAAAGGTTTCACTGAGATTGTCAGGGAAAACATGGGATGAGCTGTGTAGCATAGCGTATGGCTGAGGGTCGGAATGAGATGTTCCGTCTATCTGTTCGGGAGGACAGGATAAAGGTCCTGAAGGAACAAATGGGAAGTGAGGAGAAAGATTCCACAGAGAGAAATAGACAGAGGGAGGGTGGTGAACAGACTGACGACACTGGGTGTGAACATATCGTCTGGATGTTGAGGTCTGCTCTACTTAATTGTGGAAAGCTGGAATATGAGAGCAGAAAAACACACTAATGCTAATATAAGAAAATAACTGCAGATGCTGGTACAAATCGAAGGTATTTATTCACAAAGTGCTGGAGTAACTCAGCAAGTCGGGCAGCATCTCGGGAGAGAAGGAATGGGTGACATTTCGGGTCGAGACCCTTCTTCAGACCCTTCACTAATGCTAATGGTATGTTGGCCTTCATAACGAGAGGATTTGAGTATAGGAGTAAAGAGGCCATTCTGCAGTTGTACCGGGCCCTGGTGAGACCGCACCTGGAGTATTGTGTGCAGTTTTGGTCTCCTAATTTGTGGAAGGACATCCTTGCTATTGTGGTAGGTCCGGAGGATAATCCCCGGGATGGCGAAACTGACATATGGGGAAAGTTTGTAAAGATTGGGATTGTCTTCACTGGAATTCAGTAGTAGCTGGCTGCACTGATAACTAGATGACTGGATAACCAGTGAGCTACATTTCTAACCAATAGGATGGACAGCCAGAGAGCATATTAGCTGTCTAGATAGAAACATAGTTTGTTACCTGGATAGCTAGCTACCCGCATTGCATAACTTGAAAGCTAGAAAGCTGGATGTGTAGATAGATGAATAACTAGATTGCAAGATCGCTAGCTAGAGATATAGGCAGCTCTCTGTGGGGTGCGCTCTCTCTCTCGCGAGACCCACAGAGGGAGATCTAGTCATATCTAGGTTTGTAGATAGCTACCCTGCAAGCTAAATTGACAGATAGATCGCTCACGCCGGCTATATATCTAGATGGCTGGATGCCGAGATGGCTAAATGGCTTTCTGGCTAAACGGTTGGAAGGCTAGCTGGCTACTTGGGAAATTGATCAGCTGGGAAGCTGGCTCGCTGGGTAGATGGCGAGCTGAATAAAGCCAGATGGCTGGATGGGCAGATGGCGAGATGGCTTGATGAGTAGATGGTTAGAAAGCTTGATGGCCAGCTGGCTAGATAGCTAGATAGCTTAGCAGCTAGCTAGATAGATAGATGACGACATGGCTAAATGGCTTGATAGCTAGGTAGCAATAGGTGGTAGGTAGATAGCTAGATAGCCAGTTTAAGAAACAAATAGCTAGATTCATTGCTACAGAGATAAATGGATAGATAGCTCTATAATTAAATCACTAGATAGCTCGTTAGACTGCTAGCTAGATAGCTGGATAGCTAGATAGGTGGATTGCTAGCCAACAGGATAGATAACTAGGTAGATAGCTAAATATATAGTTAGCTAGATAATAAGTCAAAGTCAAAGTCAAAGTCAAAGTCAACTTTATTGTCAATTTTCAGTTAGTTTACACAGACAGAAAATCGAAATACCGTTTCCCACAATCCCGAGGAATAAAGTGCATTAAATTAAGTTAAAATTAAAA
Source organism: Rhinoraja longicauda (assembly GCF_053455715.1). Taxonomy (NCBI): domain Eukaryota; kingdom Metazoa; phylum Chordata; class Chondrichthyes; order Rajiformes; family Arhynchobatidae; genus Rhinoraja; species Rhinoraja longicauda. Next base: position 590,707 of record NC_135991.1, read on the forward strand.
AGGCACAGCAAACAACAATCAATATAAAATATAGTCACTTCAATGAAAAAAAGATGAAGATGAATATTGTAAAGGAGTGTTCTCTGACACACTGTAACCTTTACTGGTAGTTTATTATAGCACATGGCACACACGTCCCAGCACTGACTGCATCCAGCCTTCAGACGTACCGGGACCTAAAAGGGTGGAACAAAGGGAGGAGACTACAGTTGTACTAATAGGATGGGGCGTGGTTAGTGGTGATAAGGTAGCTACAGTATAGGTTGCATGCATAACCATCTACATCCTTCCCCTTACAATTCAAACAAGTTACTACAGTAGCAGGATTATTATACAGTACCTGCAAAGCTAGACATATTCTCCGTAGCGAGCCGGAGGTTTTACAATCCGACCCGAGCGAGTGCGCACAGCACCTTCACCCTCCCCGCCCGAAAGAGTAGGAGGGGGGACAAGAACAGAAACAGGAGGAGAGAAGCTGGGTGGAGAACCCAGCTTGCAGGGGGAACGGAGAGACACAGGAGAGCCAGGCGAAAATGAAGGGGTAGAACGAGTTGAAGTTGGAGAGAGAGAAGATTTTGCAGGGGACAACAGAGCCTGGGGAGCAAGCCCGGGAGGAGCAGGGGGGGCTACCCGAGGCAAAAGGACCGACCGTGGCATGCAGGGAGCAGAGGGTACGTTAGTGGAGGAAGGCTCGACACGCGATGGAGGGGTATACGGAACCGCAGGAGGTGGTTTGGGCTCGTTAACCGCCAACAGGTGCTGGCGGCTGCGTCTGTAGACAGTCCCTTCGAAATCCACGAGGTAGGAACGTGGCGCGGTGTCAAACCCGACGACGGTGGCAAGTCGGGAATAGCCGGTGGACGTCTGCAAACGGACGACCTGTCCCGGCATCAGTGGAGAAAGAGGGCGGCAGGATTTATCATGCGACCGTCGCTGGATCTCGTGTTTTTGGGCAATACGTTTCTGGACATCAGCAGGCTGCAGGACTTTAGGCATCAGGGACTGCTGGGCAATAGGCATCGGAGGGCGGACAACTCGGGACATGAGTCGCTGGGCAGGGGATCCCATGGAAATGTCTCGAGAAATGTTGCGAAGGTTCAGGAGACACTGATAGAAATCCCCGTTCGAGAGGCGGGTTTGTTCAAGCAGGTGCTTAGCGCTCCGGACCGCCCGTTCCGCTAGACCATTGCTTTGAGGGTACTCCGGGCTGCTAGTGAAATGATTAAAGTTCCACTTTGTGGCAAACGCTCGAAACTCAGCGCTGGTGAACTGGCGACCGTTGTCTGTCTGCAGCCGGACAGGGGAACCAAACGTGGCAAAGTGGCGGCGAAGCTTGCTGATCACCATCTCGGAGGTGATGGCAGGGAGGAAGTCCACCTCGAACCAATTCGAGTAAGAGTCTACTAGCACAAGGTATTGCTTACCACGCCAGTCGAAAATGTCGGCAGCCAGAGAAGTCCAGGGCATTTCAGGTGCAGGCTGCTGCAAAAGTGGCTGTCTTTGCTGATGCGGGGCAAGCGAGTGACAGTCCGGACAGGAATCGACTCGGGCTTGGATGTATTTAGCCATGGCCGGCCAGTAGTACTGGTCCTGGGCATGTGAGATGGTGGCATCTGCACCGGGATGTCCCATGTGGGCGGCATCAAAATACAAGCCACGCAGTGATTCCGGGATGACAACCTTGTGCCCTTTGATAATAATACCATCCCGGAGGACTAACTCATCGCGGACCAAAAAATAGGGGTGGACGCTGGCAGGCAACGAATTCCGCTTGGTGGGCCACCCGCGCTTGATGACAGCAGCAAGCTGCTGCAGGTCGGGGTCGTTTGCGGTGTGTTCAACCAGGCATTTCAGCTGGTGAGAAGGGACGAAGTTGACGTTCAGTACCTGTAAGTCCGACTGCTCGAAGGGGTGCTGGTCGCAGGAGGTCCGGGGGGCCCGGGACAGTGCATCAGCCACATGCATCTCGGTGCCCCTCTTATATACGATCTTAAAGTCAAAGCGCTGTAGCTGCAGCATCATCCGCTGTAGTCTGGCAGGAGCGCAGTGTATCGGTTTATTAAGTATTGTCACCAGTGGCTGGTGATCCGTTTCAATGGTGAACCTGGTGCCGAATAAGAAGTCTCTAAACTTCGAACACGCGAAAACCACCGCCAGCAGCTCCTTCTCTATCTGAGCATAGCGTTGCTCTGTGGCCGTCATTGTCCTAGAGGCATAGGAGATAGGCTGCAGCGAGTCGTCAGCGTGGAGTTGCAGGCAGGCAGCACCCAGTCCAAATCGGGAGGCGTCGCAGGTGACCACGATTGGAAGCAGCAGATCAAAAAACCTTAGTGTTGGTGTGCTGACCAGCCTCGTCTTCAGCAGGTCGAACGCCTGCTGGTGGTGTGGAAACCATGCCCAGGCAATGTCCTTCTTTGTGAGTTGTCTCAGGGGTGCGCTCAACTCGCTGAGGTCGGGGATAAACTTCCCCAGGTAGTTCACCATGCCCAGGAAGCGCTGCAGACTGACAGCGTCAGTCGGGGCCGGCAGCTCAGAGATGGCGCTGGTCTTTTGCGGGTCTGGCTTTAACCCTTGGGCTGTGAAGATGTGTCCGACGTATGTGACCTCAGGCACCCGGAACTTGCACTTTGACCGATTGAGCTTCAAATTTATCTGCCGGGCACGGTCCAAAATCCGCCGGAGGTTGTGGTCATGTTCGGCCACGTCCCTCCCATAGACCAGAATGTCATCCACAATAATCGCGCAGGGCAGACCTGCAAATAGTTGTTCCATAGAACGCTGAAATACCTCGCTGGCAGAGTTGATGCCGAACGGCATCCGTAAAAACTTAAACCTGCCGAAGGGCGTGCTGAACGTGGTCAGATCCGTGGAGCGTTTGTCCAGGGGTATCTGCCAAAACGAGCTCCTTGCATCGAGGACGGAGAACACAGTAGCTTGTCCCACCTGGGCGGCAACATCTTCGACAGTCCTCATGGGGTAGTGGGGCCGTTTAATTGCCATATTTAAGTCCTTGGGGTTAATGCACACCCGTATCTCATTTTTTCCTTTCTTCAACGTGGCGACCATGGTGGAGACCCATACGGTTGGATCGCTGACAGCCTCCAGCACTCCCATGTTGACCATGTCCTTGAGCATATTCTCCACTTTGCCCTTCATGGCAAAAGACACCCTGTGGGGTGGACGGATCACGGGCTCCACAGATGGGTCTGTCGCGATCTTGTACACCACCGGCAGCTTCCCCAGCTTGTCGTCAAACAGGTCTGGGTACTCACATAGTGGATCCATCACAGGTTGCACCTTGTGGACCGTATGGTTAAACGACACCAGCCCAAGATCCTGGCATGCCCGGTTGCTAAGCAACGTCACACAGTCACTGTCCAGAATGAAGAAAGACAGGTCCTGGGAACCTTCCTGCAGCACGCAGTGGAAGGTCGCCCTCCCCACAGGTGTTAGTTCCTCTCCCCCATAGGCACGCAAAACAGAGCGGTCGGCAATCAGCAGCTCATTATTCCTTATCCGGTGGAACAGCTTTGTTGACATTACGTTCACCTTCGCCCCCGTGTCAAGTTTAGCAGAGAAACACTTATTGTTGACAGTTATGTTCACAGAAGGATCGGGGAGGCGAGATCGGCTGTGGAGGAGAGTGTAAATACTTACATCTCCCGTGGAAAAGCTGGGCTCAGAGTCCATCTCGCTATCAACCTGCAAAAGATTGTCTAGGAGTTGTCTGGGAGCTGAGGGAACTTTCCCACGGGATCGGCAGGCAGCTGCAAAATGGTTTCTTCTCCCGCAGAAATTGCATGTCTTCCCAAGGGCTGGGCACTGTGATTCTGAGGAGTGTACGTAGCTGCAGTTAGGACACTTGTTAGATCTTGGGTCCCGGGGTGTGCGAACGGGCCGCTGTGGAGGGCGAAAGTTCTCCCTCATCCGTCGTTGTCCAGCAACTCCAGTTAAATTTACGGCTCGGTTGTCAGACCCCCTCTGTCCGTGAGGATGGTGGACCACTTCGGCAATGCGGCACGCATGCATTGCTTGAGTCAGGGTTAGGTCAGGCCGTTGCAGCAGGTCGGCACGCAGCTTCTGATCGACCATACCGGTAACGAGAATGTCTCTGACGAGCTGGTCGCGCATGGTTTCGAATCGGCACCGCTGGGCAAGGTGTCGCAGGTCGGCAATGAAGCATTCAACAGGTTCATCCGGCTGTTGCTTGCGTGAGAAGAACCTGGCCCGCTCCAGTATACGGTTGGAGGGCAGGTCGCATAGCTCCGCGAATTTGCGCAAAAGACATACCGGGTCGTCGGCCGATTCAGCTGGCTCGACCGGCTGGTCGTTGTCATCCAGGACCGCTGGTGCATAGACAAAGGCTTGAGCTCTCTTCATTGCGTCGGGACCGGCCAGGTTGAGCAAAAGTGATGCTTTGACCGCGGCTGGGTCGTTCCGGTTCGCAATATTGACGTAGTGAGTGTAGTCCATCACAAAAGTCGACCATCGTTCCGCAATGTCGGCATCGAAGACAAGGGGAGATGGCTTTCGGCATGAGGACGCCATATCGAGGGAAACCCGAAACTGGGCACTAACGGGAACAAAATAAATGAAAACCGGTAAACGGGAAACGCTCGCATCCCACTTCTGACACCATGTAAAGGAGTGTTCTCTGACACACTGTAACCTTTACTGGTAGTTTATTATAGCACATGGCACACACGTCCCAGCACTGACTGCATCCAGCCTTCAGACGTACCGGGACCTAAAAGGGTGGAACAAAGGGAGGAGACTACAGTTGTACTAATAGGATGGGGCGTGGTTAGTGGTGATAAGGTAGCTACAGTATAGGTTGCATGCATAACCATCTACAAATATATTACAATTTTTTTTTTAAAATGAACAGTAGTGCAAAGCCTGTCCATAGCAGCGTTAAAAAAAGTGTCTGGTGCTGGATGTGCGTGTGTGTGGGGTGTTAAAGTCCAGGTCCAATGGGGGCAGGGGAGAGAGGAGGGAGGGAGGGGAGAGAGTTCAGCATCCTGACAGTCTGGTGGAAAAAACTGTTCTTTAGTCGGGTGGTGCTCGACCTCAGGCTGCGAAACCTTCTCCCTGAAGGCAGGAGGGTGAAGAGGCTGTTGGAGGGGTGGGAGGGGTCACCCACAATGCTCAATGCTTTGCGGGTGAGGCGGGTGGTGTAACGGACCAGGAGTGTTGGGAGTGAGGCGCCAGTGATCCTCTCAGCAGTGTTCACTATGCGCTGCAGGGTCTTGCGGCTGGAGGCTGTGCAGCTTCCGAACCACACAGTGATGCAGCTGCTGAGGATGCTCTCGATGGCGCCTCGGTAAAAAGTGTACATGATGGGTGTGGGGGCTCCCGCTCTCTTCAGTTTGCGGAGGAAGTCGAGGCGCTGCTGGGCTTTCTTGGCGATGGACGTGGTGTTGTTGCTCCAGGAGAGATCCTCGGTGATGTTCACCCCCAGGAATTTGGTGCTGCTCACCTGCTCCACAGCAGCACCATTTTTTTAATTTTAAATATTTTATTTAAGTTTTAACAGAACTCATACATCATACATTTCATAGTAAACAATAATAACTACCTTATAAATTCGATTATACACGTATTGTTCTGTATTTTCTCCCCTCCCCCACCCCCCTCCCCCCCACCCCCCAGTTAACTAGAAGGAAAAAGAAAAAGCAGAAGAAAGAGAGAAAGAGAGAAACCTGGAGTCCTTAGGGAGTCACTTCCGAGTAATTTCTTATTAAATTCTTATTAGAGGTAACAAATCAATCCTGAATTTAAATACTTCCAATTCTTAATCCTAGCTTTACAATGAATGGGTTCCACACCTTCAAGAAGAAGTCGTTTCCATTTCTCAGATTATACGTTGCTTTTTCTAATGGGATACAACTACCCATTTCTGCATACCATCTTTCAAATCTTATTTCATTTTGATCTTTCCAAGTGACCGCTACACATTTTTTTGCTACTGCTAATGCTATCTTGAGAAATCTTTCCTGATATTTATCTAAAATTAGCTTTGGTCTTATTCCTTTTGTATCTCCCAACAAAAACAACCTTGAATCCATTGGTATGATCTTATTCATCACTTGTTCCAGAAACTTTTTTAGGTCTTTCCAAAAAGGAGTTACCGTCTGACATGCCCATGTAGAGTGTAAAAAAGTGCCCACGTCTTGGTTGCATCTAAAACACCTTTCAGATGAGTTTGGTTTAAATTTATTTAATTTTTCCGGGGTTAAATATAGTTGCTGCAAAAAATTATACTGCACTAAGTTATACCTCACATTAATAGTATTTTTCATAATATCTAGACACAGTCTTTCCCAACTTGGTTCATCAATAATAATATTAAGATCTGTTTCCCATCTTTGTCTTGCTTTATTAATTCCTATCTTTGGACTAGCTATCTGTAGTAGTTTATACATTGATGATATAATTTTTTTAATTCCCTTACCCTGAATCAAGGATTCGATTCCTTTAATCTGAAATAGAGACATTGAATTTCCTAACTTTTCCCTTAAAAAAGATTGTAATTGATAATAGAAAAAAATACTATTCCCTGGAATTTGATATTTATTTCTCAATTGAGAAAATGTCAAAAAGATATTCCCTTCATAGCAATCTCCTATATTTTTAATACCCTTCTGTTCCCAGAGTTGTAGTATTTGATTATTCCAAGCAAACGGCAATAATCCATTTTTTCCTAATGGAGTTTTAGCTGTTAAAAAAAATCTTTTATCCTTAACTTTAACTGTTTTCAACAATGTATTAATTAAATGTTTTAGCAAAGGTGACTCTTTATCCTTAACTAATAGCTTCGCTTCCCATTTATATATAAATTCTTCTGGACATAACTCTTTTATTTTATCCATTTCAATTTTAACCCATGCTGTTTTTCCACCCTCTTGGTAAAAGGATGAAATAAAACTCATTTGTGCTGCCATATAGTAATTTTTAAAATTTGGTAATTGCAATCCACCTAATTCAAATTTCCATGTTAACTTTTCCAGAGACACTCTTGGCATTTTACCTTTCCAAAGAAAATTCCTCACAGTTTTGTTCAATTCTTGGAAAAATTTATTTGGCAAAGGTATAGGCAGTGTTTGGAATAAATACTGTATCCTCGGAAAAATATTCATCTTAATACAATTCACTCTCCCTATCAATGTAATTGGAAGATTTATCCATTTCTTCAGGTCCTCATCTATTTTTTTTATTAGTGGTTTATAATTTAATTTATACAAATTATTTAACTTATTATCTACTTTAACTCCTAAAAACTTAATGCCTTCTTTTTGCCATTTAAACTGACTTTCTTTTTCACATTGATCATAATTACCTTCAACAAGAGGCATTATTTCAGTTTTATCTTTATTAATTTTATATCCTGATACTTTCCCATATTCTTCCAGTCTAGAATATAGTTTTCTTAAGGATTCCAATGGTCTAGTAAGACAAATTAAGACATCATCTGCAAATAAGGTAATCTTGTAATCTTCCTGGTTAAATTTAAATCCTTTAATATCTAAATCTGATCTTATTAGCTCTGCCAGAGGTTCAATGGCCAATACAAATAAAGCCGGTGACAAGGGACATCCCTGTCTACTAGATCTTTCCAAATTAAATGATTGAGAAGATTGGCCATTTGTCACCACTTTGGCTTTAGGTTGTTTATAAAGAGATTTTACCAAGTTAATAAAACTGTTTCCTAATCGGTACTTCTCTAATACTTTAAATAAAAAATCCCATTCTAACCTGTCAAACGCCTTTTCAGCATCTAAAGCAACAGCTACGCTCAATTCCTTTCTTTTCTGTGCTAAATGTAAAATACTTATAAATCTTGCTACATTATCAGATGTTTGAGCTAATCTTGGTCTTGGTCTTGGTTATTGGTCCTCCAAAATATTCCAAATGGAATTTAAACTGGAGGTGGCAGAGTATGGACTTAAGCAAGAAGGGCTTCTTGGAGAAGAGCTGCCTGGAGTGTAGTTGCGTCAGGTTGACTAACTATTAGTAGTGTGAAGACTATTCCATGCTTTAATTGTGCGAGGGAAGCATGAATTGCTATAAACATCTGTCTTGATAGCTGGGATCTCAAATTGAATCGAATGCCATCATCTACTCCTGATGGGTTTGGGTTTGGTGTAGATGTGGTAATCTATGTCGAGCTGACCATTTAACATTTTGTAAAAACAGGTCAAACGGCGGGCTTTACGTCTGTCTTGGAGAGTGTTCCACCCCAATAAATTTCGAAGTTCGGTAACACTCGCTTCTCTCTCACAGGTATTTGTAACAAAACGAGCTGCCTGCCTTTGGACACGTTCGATCGAAGAAATGTTTTTAATTGTGTATGGGTCCCATGCTGCAACTGCCTAGTCCAAAAGTAGTCTGAAGCAGTCCCGTAGTCCTGGCTTGCCCAAAATCCCCCGACAGCTCCGAAACCTGTTTCCGGGCAACAATTCAAGTCAAGTCAATTCAAGTTTATTTGTCACATACACATCCACGATGTGCTGTGAAATGAAAGTGGCAATGCCTGTGGATTGCGCACAAAAAAGAATTACAGTTACAGCATATAAATAAAGTTAATAAGTTACTATCGTGTAGACAAAAATTTAGTCTCTGGAGTTATAAAAGTTGACAGTCCTGATGGACTGTGGGAAGAAACTCCGTCTCATCCTCTCCGTTTTCACAGCGTGACACCGAAGGCGTTTGCCTGATCGTAGCATCTGGAACAGTCCGTTACTGGGATGGCAGGGGTCCCTCATGATCTTGCTTGCTCTGAATCTGCACCTCCTCATCTATAGGTCCTGCAGGGGGACGAGTGTAGTTCCCATGGTGCGTTCTGCCGAACGCACTACTCTCTGCAGGGCCATCCTGTCCTGGGCAGAGCTGTTCCCAAACCAGACTGTGATGTTGCCGGACAGGATGCTCTCTACAGCCCCAGAGTAGAAGCAATGAAGGATCCTCAGAGACACTCTGAATTTCCTCAGTTGTCTAAGGTGGTAAAGGCGCTGCTTTGCCTTCCCCACCAGTGCGGCAATGTGCGTTGCCCATGTCAGATCCTCTGTGATGCGGACTCCCAAGTATTTAAAACTGATCACCCTATCCACAGTAGACCCATTTATCTCCAGTGGCGTGTACGTCCTTGGATGTTTAGCCCTTCTGAAGTCCACAATCAGCTCCTTCGTTTTAGTGACATTCAAGAGGAGGCTATTGTCCTGACACCAGAGTGCCAGATCAGCCACCTCCTCCCGGTAGTGAGATATCCTGGGTAAGGGTGTACATATATTCAAAGGAAGTACATTTATTCAATGTTATCATTGAGGTCAGTGATGGGTATGGATAAACAGTGACATTATCAGTGCGGTCAGTGGTGCGTCGGTAACAGCAATCACATTATCAGTGTGGTCAGTAATGGGTCTGGATAAGCAGTGACATTATCAGTGTGGGACAATAACTGCTGATGCTGGTACAAAATCGAAGGTATCACAAAATGCTGGAGTAACTCAGCAGGTCAGGCAGCATCTAGGAGAGAGGGAATGGGTGACGTTTCGGGTCGAGACCCTTCTTCGGACTGATGTCAGGGGGCGGGACAAAGAAAGGATATAGGTGGAGACAGGAAGACAGTGGGAGAACTGGGAAGGGGAGGGGGTAGAGGGGGGAAATAGAGAGACACAGGAACTATCTAAAGTTGGAGAAGTCAATGTTCATACCATTGGGCTGCAAGCTGCCCAAGCGAAATATGAGGTGCTGTTCCTCCAATTTCCAGTGGGCCTCACAATGGCACTGGATGAGGCCCATGACAGAAAGGTCAGACTCGAAATGGGAGGGGGAGTTGAAGTGCTCAGCCACAGGGAGATCAGGTTGGTGAAGGCGGACTGAGCAAAGGTTTATTTGACACATTTTTACGACACATAATTTGACACATTATCAGTGTGGTCAGTGATGGGTCTTGATAAGCCGTGCCATTATCAGTGTGGTCAGTGGTGGGTCTGGACAAGCCGTGACATTATCAATGTGGTCAGTGATGGGTCCGGATATGGGTCCGGATGGTTTCAGGTCGACACCCTGCTTCAGACTGACAAGTAAGAAGGATCTCGAACCGAAACGTCACCTATAACTTTTTTTAGAGATGCTGCCTGCCGGCTGAGGTACTCCAGCATTTTGTGTCTATCTTCGACTTAATTGCTGTGCGCATTTGACAAGTAATTGTAGAGTGCATACCCCCTTTCACGGCGCGAACTGAGACACGTTGAAACGGAAAGATGCAGTTTTGAGATCAGAGACAGAAATTTCTTGACCAGCCGAACATAGACTTCCAACGTCTATATTTATTTCCCTGACTGATGAGGGTCGATGCCTTAAATCCTCTGCACCACCTATTTACCTGTGATGCCTCTTACACAGATCTGTGAAAGTTTAATCCATCTGCTCGACCAAACTCCCCAGTGAAGGTCAGGACCTGAATTGACTTCCCAAAATAAACACTTCCCACTTCTCTGAAATAAGCCCCATCAGCTGCCCGATTCCTCAGCTGAAAAAAACCTCCCTGCGATAATTCTTGACAACCATCTAAACTGGCTGCAAAGAGAAACCAGGTAACTATGGACAAGTCATACTAGCATGCTAACTAATGCGCCCCCCCCCACCGACCTTTAAACCTTTAACTAATGCGCCCCCCCGTACCTTTAAGAAATGCGCTCCCCCCGGACCTTTAACTAATGCGCTCCCCCCACGGACTAACTAATGCCCCCCCCGGACCTTTAACTAATGCGCTCCCCCCGAGACCTTTAACTAATGCGGCCCCCCCCAACCCCCAGAACGTTAGCTGATGCGCTCCTCCCACGGATCTTTAACTAATGCACTCCCCCCCCCCCCCCCCCCAGACCTCTAACAGATGCGCTTCCCCCCACGGACCTTTAACTAATGCGCCCCCCCTCCGGACCTTTAACTAATGCGCACCCCTCCCCCCGGACCTTTATCTAATGCGCCCTCCCCCCGGAACTTTAATACGCTCCCCCCCGGACCTTTAACTAATGCGCTCCCCCGCCCCCCTCGGACCTTTAACTAATGCGCTCCCCCCCTGGGCCTTTAACAAATGCGCTCCCCCCGGATCTTTAACTAATGCGCTGCCCCCCCCGGACCTTTAACTAATGCGCTCCCCACTCTGGACCTTTAACTAATGTGCTCCCCCCACCGGACCGAAAACGAATGCGCTCCCCCCGGACCTTTAACTAATGCGCTCCCCCCCGGACGGAAAACGAATGCGCTCCCGCCCCCCAACGGACCTTTAACTAATGCGCCCCCCCTCACCCGGAGGGGAGGGAACCCTGCCGGCTGACGGGACGGCCGTGCTCAATGCCTTCCTCCCCCTTAACTCTCCCCTTCCCTCTCCCCTTTCCTCTCCTCTTTCCAATGGGGGTAGGGGGCGAGGTGAGGGGTGGGGGTGACGAGAGCGTCAGGTGGGGAGGATGGGGAGGAGGAAGGGGGAAGGAGAAGGAGGGAGGAGTGGAGGGAGAGGGGAGGGTGAGGAAGGGGGGGTGGAGGGGGTGGGGATGGAGTGGGTGAGGGGGGTATGGGGAAGAGGAGCGGGTATGGGGGGAGGAGGAGGGGGATGGAGCGGTGAGGGGGGGTGGGGTGAGGAGGAGTACGGGGATCGAGTAGGTGAGAAGGGGTGGGGGAGGCGGAGGTGTGGGGGAGGAGGAGGAGGGGTTGGGGGGAGGAGGGGGGCCGAGTAGGTAAGAGGGTGGTGGGTGGGGATGGAGGAGGGGGGGTGGGAGGAGAATGGGGGGGAGGGGGAGATGGAGGCGGGGTTAGGAGGAGGAGGGTGGTTCAAGTGGATGGAGGGGATGTTGGGAACTTTTTGGAAATTAGTAATCACTCAGTAAAGATGATAGAAGGGCACCATTGCCTAGACTTACCTTTCAAACAAGAAAGTGTTAGTCTGCCGATTAACCGCTGCATTGCAGAACAACGCCTTTAGGATCTGAAACGCGTTTGGCAAGAATACAAAATTTCATGAAGAATATACACCTTTCCTCACGGAGATGATTAATAATGGTTATGCTGAAATGGTACTAGAAGACCAGCTGAATCGATGTGATGGAGAGCTTTGGTACATCCCACACATTGGGGGTATCATTCAAATAAAGGAACTTTAAGAGTGCTCTTCGACTGTGCTACGGTTTTCAAGGGTAAATCACTTAATTGTCACCTGCTGCAGGATCCAGACCGAACGAACTCAATCATCGGAGTTCTTTTCGGATTCAGATGAGCGCCGGTGGCTTTGATGGCGGATATCAAGGCAATGTTTCATCAGGTCAAGGTATCGGAAAAGCATGTTAACTCCTTGCGATTCCTATGGTGGCCGGATGGTGATGCACCACAAGATCTCGTTGAATACAGGAGTAGTGTCATCAACAAGTTATACAAACTTCGCATTGAGGCAAAGCGCCGAGGACAATGAAGCTCACTTTCCAGAAGAAGTGACAAACACCGTAAAGAGCTATTTCTATGTGGACGATTGTTTAAAATCCATGTCGATGGAACAGGAAGCAATCCAAATGGTAAAACATCTGACTTCCCTCTGCAATAAGGGAGGATTCATGCTATCGAAATGGATCAGCAACAGCCGTGCTGTATTGGAAACCATTCCACTAGATAACAGATCCAAGGAGACCCGGGAGTTGGATTTGAACAAAGACAATCTGCCCATGGAGAGAGCTTTGCGATTGCACTGGTGCGTTGAAACAGATGTATTCAAGTTCATAATTTCGATTCAAGAACGACCATGTACAAGACGGAGAATCCTGTCCGTGCTTGGTTCTCTTTACGACGCGTTGGGATTTCTTGCACCATTTACACTACCAGCCAAGTAATTTTTACAAGATGTCTGCAAGAAGAAATTTGAATGGGATGAGAGTACAATGCAAATCTTCTCTCAGCGATGGACAGAGTGGTTAGTAGATCTCGACAAGATCTCGGAGTTCAGGGTGGACCGGTATATGAAGCCTACAAACTTTGGCCGAATCAAATTTGCACAGCTACATTATTTGTCTGACGCAAGTGAAAATTCTTACGGTACAGTTTCATATCTAAGACTGGAAACTGATAACAATGAAGTACATGCTGCATTCTTAATGGGAAAGGCCAGAGTGGCACCAATGAAGCAAATGACCAGAATGGAGCTTGCAGCCGCAGTCTTAGCTGTCAGGATTTACATATTACTGCAAACAGAACAGCAGCTTAAGCTGGAGGAATCTACCTTCTGGACTGATAGCATGACAGTGCTTAAGTACATCAACAATGAAAACAAACGCTTCCTAACATTGGTAGCAAACAGGATCTCTTTTGTAAGGGATGCTACTAATGTATCACAGTGGAAGTATGTTAATACCAAGGAAAATCTCTAGATGAAACCTCGAGAGGATTAACAGCAAACCGATTCTGGAGCAGTAAGAGATGGATCAGTGGGCCAGAGTTTCTCTGTAAAACAGAGCGAGAATGGCCAAGGTTTAACCTAGAAACTGAAATCTCTGCTAACAATACTGAGATCAAGCAAGACATCTCAGTGAACGCCATTATCAAGGATCCATTGGATTGAACAAACTATTTAATAAACAATAGACAATAGACCATAGACAATAGGTGACGGAGTAGGCCATTCGGCCCTTCGAGCCAGCACCACCATTACATGTGATATATTACCATTTCTCCTCATGGAATAAGTTAAAAGCTGTGGTAGCTTGGTTTCTTAAAGTAAATACAATGCTTTTGCAGCGGACTCGTAAGAGAAAGGAAACTCGGGCTGCTATGAGCAGCCTTGAAACAGATTCTGACAAGCTGAAAGAAAAGGTTGACAACGAGATGCAAGTCTTTAAGGCCTCATACCGGGGACAATGCTCATGTCATGATAATCTTTTTAAGGCAGAAAATGCAGCCTTCTCTTTCTGTCAAAGACAAGGATACAAGGAAGCGCTATCAACATTACAATCTGGTGAGCATGATGTTAAAAGAAGTTGTCATTTATATAGGCTGATCCAATACTGGATAAAGGAATTCTGAGACTAGCTGGTCGCCTGAATAAACTAGCGAGGCCTGAAGAGGCTAAGCATCCTCTTATTCTCTCGAAGAACTTTCATATTTCAACATTGCTGTGACGCCATATTTATGAACAGATCGGGCATTGAGGAAGAAGTCACATGTTGTCGCAACTTCGTAAGCTTTTATTGTTCCGTTTAATATCTATTGATAATTGCTTCGGTGTATACGGAGAACAATTAGGGGCCGATGTGTAGGAGCCAATTACGCTTAAATTGGTTACTATCATTATATTATGGCTTTGTTTAATATTTCTAGTTTCTGTTTTTTTGTTGTTGCATGTTTGTGGGTGTGATTTGATACGTAATGAGGAGTGCCTACATCTGAGGAGGCTACCGTAGCCAGAGAGATTGGGTGTCAGTTCAGTCTCGGAGGATGGAGAGAATACAGTTTTTAACCATACGACCACACTACCACAACCACGAACACACGACTACACAATCTCGACTGTATTGTTTCCAGAAGAAACAGTTGATAAGAACGAAAAGTTATGAATTACTCTTTTGATGTGTGCTACGTTAATAAAGACCAATTAGTCAAGAAACAGCGTTTGGAGTATTTGTTTTTGTTATCTCAGAGTGCGGTGTTTGCATCAGCCATACCTCCTCTCCATCCCGAGCAGTAATGGCTATCGAAGTTGGACTTTGAGACGGTATAGAAACTGCCATTATATAAAATATTATAAAATATACATTGCCCCGCTTAGCTACTCCAGTGTTTTGTGTTTATCTTTGGCATAAACCAGTAATTGCAGATGCTTGTTATTATCTTCGAAAGTAATATTTTATCAGGGTCGATATTCAGTGGAACTGGAATTAATGGAAGGAAGGGAGTGTGTGAGAAGCACGCCTGGACCGGGGACTGTTGGAGCAGATGCGGTTATCAAGGCAGGGAAGCAGCATTATATCACCACTACTATTCGTGGTCAAAAATGTGAGGAAGAAATGTCGAATGGAAATTCAAACGAATATTTCAGTATCTGTCTTGCAATATCAGGGACACCGTGGCGTGAATGATGATTTATTTTTGGAAATAAAATACGATAGCTGGAGTGGTAGACGGGATCAATGGTGATACTCATCGAAATCACAACAACATTAAATGAAATAACCTAGTGTCATGGACCATCAATTCATTGGAAAGCATTAATTCTTACTTTCAGTGAAACATACATAAAGTGCTGGTGTAACAGAGGGTCAGGCAGCATTTTTGGAGAACGTGTGGAGATGACAGCGGTAGAGTTGCTGCTTTACAGCGAATGCAGCGCCGGAGACTCAGGTTCGATCCTGACTACGGGTGCTGCACTGTAAGGAGTTTGTACGTTCTCCCCGTGACCTGCGTGGGTTTTCTCCGAGATCTTCGGTTTCCTCCCACACTCCAAAGACGTACAGGTATGTAGGTTAATTGGCTGGGTAAATGTAAAAATTGTCCCTAGTGTAGGATAGTGTTAATGTACGGGGATCACTGGGCGGCACGGATTTGGAGGGCCGAAAAGGCCTGTTTCCGGCTGTATATATATATGATGTGATATGACGTTTCGGATAGTGACCGTTATCCAGACTCCTTTTTCAGCGACCCGCTTTGTTTTTTTACTCGATCCTCAAGTTATTTGCTTGTCATCTCCCATGGTGCAGTCAATGGCTGTGACGCAAGGTGTTTGTTTCTTGAGCGTCACTAATGATGATCAGCAGGTATGAGTTCTTGTCGCTGGAGACCTATCGCTCTGTATATCTCGGTGCGCACCAGAAGGCAGGGCCACAGAGCTGCGGCGATGACGGACTGACGGAGCCACAGGAGTTAATTGTGTCTAACAGCTATGGGATATCCACTGATCTATCGAATTGAAGATATATATCTCCCTACCATAGCGACTGTCGCTGTTTTCGGTAATTTGTTTTGTCTTTGATTTTCATGTACGTGCTCATGCTGTGAGACATTCCGTGAAGTACTCCGGCGCTGCCGACGTTAAACCAACATTTTATTTCTGTTTCAATAATTAACTTGTTTAATTTCGTCAGATATCCATTTTCCTTCTGTAACTGCCGCAGTGTGTACGTCATGCCCGTTGTTTATCCTGGACTGCGCCACTCTCTCTACATCCTCGCCACCGCGCCACAGTCAGTACTGCCGATGTCGCACAGTTCCGGAGATGCAGGTTCAATCTCCACATGTGCAATGTTTCATCGGTCATCGTCCGACTCCGCGCTATTCCTGGCTGCGTTCATCTTTCCTCCCACGTGCAGTTGACCTGCCTATTAATGGTTCTCCCACTACAATACGGGCCTGAGTGT